>NC_063334.1:1427803-1494291 GCF_021869965.1 Rhincodon typus | reverse complement strand
TGGCCTGCTGTGTTCATCCAGCTCTACACCTTGTTATCTCTTATGACTGAAGATACTGCAGTGCCTCCATTTGAGAGGCAGAGAGAGAAAGAAAAAAAAAAACAGATATAAACAGAAGGAGAGAAACAGAGAGAGAGTGAAACAGAGACAGAAACAGAAAGGGGAGGTGGAAGAGAAAGAGAGACAGAAACAGTGTGGAGGCAAAGCCAGAAGATCATAAGATATATTAGCAGAATTTGCCCTGCCATTCAATCATGGCTGATATGTTTCTCTTTTTACCAAGACAACACATCATAATCTTATATCATGCCACATCTTACAGTTACATTGCCTATCTGGCCTGGAATCTCTTTAGGACTCACAGGGCTAGCACACTGCAATCAAGCCCTCCTGGAGTCATCACAAAAGTTAGATGTTAAAATAGGCACACAAAATGCCCCAATTTACCCGATTTTTAGGTCCAGGTTGATCTAAAGCACAGACCAGGTTTCTGCACTTAACAAGTTTACTATTTGTTAAAAGTAATTAAACTTTAGCTATAGATAAACACTCAAACAGTTGAGGTATAATACTACATAGTTTTGCCATACATTGGTTTGAACTTTGTGTTAGCAGTCTTACCTCAGGACCATGCAGGGGATGTGCTGCCCTGAAGTATCAGGCCTAAACAATGCATTCAAGTCTTCGATTAAAACTTGAATCCATGGTCTTTAAACTTGGAGACATGTGGCTTATACTCACACCAAGAAATACCAACCTTTGGACTTGATGCTGCATCATTTTCCTGAATAAGTGGATGTAGAAGATTTCATAATACAATCTGAACAGACAATTCCCCAAACAACTAAACAGACTGGATTGTCAGGTCATATATCACAATCTGAACCAGCTATGGGTTTGCCTTCACAACATCAGTGACCACAAAGTCATTTATCCATTTTGAACATCTCAGGTGCAAACTGCGATTGTGAACATTGCTATCAAATCACAAGTCTTTTATTTATTAAGAAGCAGAAATGGATTTCCTCTCAACAATTCTGTGGGACGTGCACAAATGAACAATTTGAATGTGGAGGATGATCTTAACCTGACCGACACTATCTGATGGCAGTTAGAATATTCCAGGTGAATTAACTGCTGATTTCCTCTGGCAGTATTCCAATTCTGATCTACTCCACTTGTCCACAACTTTACCATAAGCATGTTTATGGGGGAAATTCAATGCCATTGCATCTATTTAATGATCGCAAAATACCGACTGCAATGATAAATGGACATGTGCAATGGCTCACAGCTTAATTGTATTTTCATTTAGAGTCAGAGATATACAGCACGGAAACAAACCCTTCATTCCCACTCATCCATTCTGACCAGGTTTCCCAAACTGAACTAGTCCTGTTTGCCTGCGTTTGACCCATGTCCCTCTAAATCTTTCCTATTCATGTACATGTCTAAAATTCCTTTTAAATGTGTAATTATAAGCGCATCCAGCACCTCCTCTGGCAGCTCATTCCATATATGCACCACATTCGTTGGGAAAAAGTTGCTCCTTAGCTCCCTTCTAAATCTTAAATCTATGCCCTTCTAGTTTTGGACTTCCCTACCCCTGGAAAAAGATCTTGGCTATTCAGGTTATCTATGCCCCTCATGATTTTATAAACCTCTATAAGTTCAGCCCTCAGCCTCTGACACTCCAGGGGAAAAAGTCCCAGCCTATCCACCCGCTCCTTATAACACAAACCTTCCAGTCCTGGTAACATCCTTGTAAATTTTTTTCTGTACCCTTTCTAGTTTAACAACATCCTTCCTACAGCAGGGTGACTAGAATGTGACTAAAAGTGGCTTCACCCATGTCTTTTACAGCCGGATGTTGTCCAAACGCCAATATTAAATGCACCAACTAATGAAGGCAAATACCTTCTTCACAGTATACTATACAACCAATTTTGGTGTCATCCGCAAACTTACTAACCATACCTCCTAAATTCTCATCCAAATTGTTTTTATAAATGATGAACAACGGTGGACCCAGAACCGATCCTTGCAGCACACCGCTGGTCACAGGCCTCCAGTCCAAATAATAAACCTCTACCATTACCCTCCATCTTCTACCATTAAGCCAATTTTCTATCCAATTGATTCTCTCTTCCCGGATCCCATGTGATCCAATCTTACTACACAGTTCACCATGTGAGACCTTGTCGAAGGCCTTGCTGAAGTCCATGTTGACAACATCTAACATTCATCTAACTTCCTGGTAACCTCTTCAAAAAACTCAGTCAAATTTGTGAGACCTAATTTCCCACGCACAAAGTCATGCTGACTATCTCTAATCAGTTCTTACCTTTCCAAATGCATGTAAATCCTATCTCTCAGAATCCCCTCCAATGACTTACCCACCACTGACGTCAGACTCACCAGTCTATAGTTCCCTGGCTTCTCCTTAGGATCTGACAAATTTAACAGAGACCTACCTTTTGATAGATGGCCTGAAACAATCACAGACCTTAAGCCAACATTGGCAATGAAGGAATTGCACTCATTTCTGGAAGCATTAAAATCATTACGACAGATTGGAGCAGGCACCACGCATGGATGGTGCTACAATGAAGTTGTGTGCCATTTTATGCCATTAAGTGCTTCCACGTTAGTATTCCACAGATCATGTCATATTTGCAGTGGATTTCAAAACTGCTTCGTTCTCTAGGGCCTTGCTGCTATTTTGACACTTTCTAAATTGTCTTAATCCTGAGCTGTTTTCCTTTCTCATTATTGCTTAATATTTCTTACAACTCTATTTTATCATATTCTTTGAGAAAAAAAACATATTCTTCTTTCCTGAAAATCTGTGGAAAGTATTGATATTCACATTGCAGTACCATCTTTTTGTCATTATAGCCAAGCTTCATTTCACCTCAACCATCCGTTTCTGTGCCAGTTGCTAATTAAAACTAGCAGCACCTGAAGCAATTATGTACTGCAGAGAGTAACACATTTTGCTGTCTTTGCTGCTGTGTATTGATTTAATTGCACATTTCTCTCCTGTCCTGACAATTTTTGGAAAAGCTTAGCGAGGAACGAACAATTAATATAAAAACTGAACAGTGCCAAATTGCTGCATCCTTCTGACTACAATATCAGCAAAATTATGAATTGTTCAATATTGAAGTCATGGGAATACAGTTGCACCTTTGTTCATTTGTCAAAAGCAGCACCTGTAATTCTATAATCCTTGTATGTGACATTCATAAAATATGCACTTTCATGTTTTGAGCTTGTTAGTGTCATTGTAAGACAAAAATCTTAAACATAAAACATTACAATCAGTTACTGTGTTTCCACACATTATCTACCAGCAGGCAATAGTTTTAGAGCTTAACTGTTTAATTCTATTTAACTTATCAAAGAAGACATTAAAGCCAACGCCGACTCGAGTATCTGACAAGCCACTGCCCCCATTTCTCATTGTGGCCAATTTGCCTCCTGCTGACATTTGTTCCCGATGTTTGAAATTTCATTTGTACCATTTCTTCAACTTACTTTCTCAATATCAAGAGATCTTCAACATTTGAATGGCCGGAATTACTAACCATCCAGCAGGAGTCACAATTTAAAGTCAGAAGAAAAAGAATATAATTAATAGTTTAAAAATGTGAAGCAACACCCATCTTCTTCATTTCAAACTGCACTGGATAAACAACATGGATAGCTTTGTCAAATGGTGAAGTATTATCAGCACGGTGGTAGATTGCTGTGGTAGATTAACTGTTTTATTTTTGACAAGTGGCAATTACTTCATGACCCAGTAACTTAATCATTTATCATTTGCGTCTGGTGAGTTACATTTATTGCGTATTTAGAACATTTGATTCTTTGCAAGCCAATCGCAACAACAAACAACATTGCCTGGCTTACCTGCTCATGATACTTTTCTCAATCTCTGAACTGTTGGTTTCATCTGCCAATCCCACCATTGCCATTTGTGCTGGTACTTGAGGTGGCACAGTGGCTCAGTGGTTAGCCCTGCTGCCTCACAGCACCAGGGACCCAGGTTCAATTCCACCCTTGGCCAACCATCTGTGTGGAGTGCACACATTCTCCCCATGTCTGCATGGGTTTCCTCCAGGTGCTCTGGTTTCCTCCCACAGTCCAAAGATGTGCAAACTAGGTGGGTTGGCCATGTTAAATTGTCCTGTAGTGTTCAGGGATGTGTAGATTAGGTGGGTTATAGAGAGATGGGTCTGGGCGGGACGCTTTCAGGTCAGTGTGGACTTGTTGGGCCAAAGGGCCTGTTTCCACACTGTAGGGATTCTATGATTTTAATTTATCCATGGAGGGAAGAACAAAGATCAGTATTGCTGCTTTAAAGTTACACATCTTTAACACCATCAATACCAAAACTTCCATAATTGATCATTTTGGAAGAAATCTTCCAATATTATGAGTAGAGAATAGACCAGAAAATCGCACTGACCTCCGCTCCCTCTGCTCCAATCCCAACCTCACCATAAAACCCGCGGACAAGGGAGGCGCAGTTGTAGTATGGCGCACTGACCTCTACATCGCCGAGGCCGGACGCCAACTCTCCAACACCTCCTCCTACCGCCCCCTTGATCATGACCCCACCCCTGAGCACCAAACCATCATCTCCCAAACCATCCACAACCTCATCACCTCAGGTGACCTCCCACCCACGGCCTCCAACCTCATCGTTCCCCAACCTCGCACTGCCCGCTTCTATCTCCTTCCCAAAATCCACAAACCTGAATGCCCTGGTCGACCCATTGTCTCCGCCTGCTCCTGCCCCACCGAACTGATCTCCAACTATCTAGACTCCATTTTCTCCCCCTTGGTCCAGGAACTCCCTACCTATGTCCGTGACACCACCCACGCCCTCCACCTCCTCCAGAACTTCCAATTCCCCGGTCCCCAACACCTCATCTTTACCATGGACGTCCAGTCCCTCTACACCTGCATTCCCCATGCAGATGGCCTTAAGGCCCTCCGCTTCTTCCTGTCCCGCAGGCCCGACCAGTCCCCCTCCACTGATACCCTCATCCACTTAGCCGAACTCGTCCTCACACTCAACAACTTCTCTTTCAATTCCTCCCACTTCCTACAGACAAAGGGGGTAGCCATGGGTACCCGCATGGGCCCAAGCTACGCCTACCTCTTTGTAGGTTACGTGGAACAATCCCTCTTCCGTACCTACACCGGCCCTAAACCCCACCTCTTCCTCCGTTACATTGATGACTGTATCGGCGCCGCCTCGTGCTCCCACGAGGAGCTCGAACAGTTCATACACTTCACTAACACTTTCCACCCCAACCTTAAGTTTACCTGGACCATCTCTAACACCTCTCTCCCCTTCCTGGACCTCTCTGTCTCCATATCGGGCAACCACCGAGAAACCGATATTCATTTCAAGCCCACCGACTCCCACAGCCACCTAGAATACTCCTCCTCCCACCCACCTTCCTGCAAAAATGCTATCCCCTATTCCCAATTCCTTCGCCTCCGCCGCATCTGCTCCCAGGATGAGGCATTCCACTCCCGTACATCTCAGTTGTCCTCGTTTTTCAAGGACCGTAACTTCCCCTCCTTGGTGGTCGAGAACGCCCTCAACCGTGTCTCCCACATCTCCTGCACCTCATCCCTCACACCCCGTCCACGCAATAAGAACCAAAAAAGAATCTCCCTCGTCCTCACGTACCACCCCACCAACCTCCGGATCCAACGCATCATCCTCCGACACTTCCGCCATCTGCAATCCGACCCCACCACCAAAGACATCTTTCCCTCCCCACCCTTATCTGCTTTCCGGAGGGACAACTCTCTCCGTGACTCCCTTGTCCGCTCCACACTCCCCTCCAGCTCCACCACACCCGGCACTTTTCCCTGCAACCGCAGGAAGTGCTACACCTGTCCCCATACCTCCTCCCTCACCCCCATCCCAGGCCCCAAGAAGACTTTCCACATCAAGCAGATGTTCACCTGCACATCTGCCAATGTGGTATACGGCATCCGCTGTACCCGGTGTGGCTTCCTCTACATCGGGGAAACCAAGCGGAGACTCGGGGACCGCTTTGCAGAACACCTACGCTCGGTTCGCAACAAACAACTGCACCTCCCAGTCGCGAACCATTTCAACTCCCCCTCCCATTCCTCAGACGACACGTCCATCCTGGGCCTCCTGCAGTGCCACAATGATACCACCCGAAGGTTGCAGGAACAGCAACTCATATTCCGCTTGGGAACCCAGCAGCCCAATGGTATCAATGTGGATTTCACAAGTTTCAAAATCTCCCCTCCCCCTACCGCATCCCAAAACCAGTCCAGCTCGTCCCTGCCTCCCTAACCTGTTCTTCCTCCCACCTATCCCCTCCTCCCACCTCAAGCCGCACCTCCATCTCCTACCGACCAACCTCATCCCGCCCCCTTGACCTGTCCGTCCTCCCTGGACTGACCTATCCCCTTCCTAACTCCCTACCTACACTCACCTTTACTGGCTCCATCCCCGCCTCTTCGACCTGTTTGTTTTCTCTCCACCTATCCTCTCCTCTATCCCTCTTCTATCCGCCTCCCACTCTCTCCCTATTTATTTCAAAAACCCCCTTCCCCTCCCCCTTTTCTGATGAAGGGTCTAGGCCCGAAACGTCAGCCTCTCTGCTCCTATGATGCTGCTTGGCCTGCTGTGTTCATCCAGCCCTGCACCTTGTTGTCTCGGATTCTCCAGCATCTGCAGTTCCTACTATCTCAGAAAATATTCCCATTGCTCATATGTATTTCACAGGTCACTTTTCGCTAAATAATGGACAGCTTACAAAGATCACCTGTTGCCTGTATAGCACTTGTACAAGTAAACCATGTGAAAATGTATCACTAACTGTAAATTCAGGGTGAACTGCAATTGCTATTGTACTAGAACAACTGAAATCAGATGCAAACATTACGAGCTTTGAAAAGCCAAGGCAATTCAAGCTTAACATAACTTGAAGGCAGCAGTTTATTTACACTTTGCAATTGGAAATTTGTTGGTGACCTGCTAGCAACATAAATAAGTAATGAATGGTTGAAAGATTTAAATTTCACAAATCTGAAATCTTCAAGCTTTCAGGTTTCATTCAAAAAAATGTGCGTGAGAGAGACAGAGTGAGAAAGAGAGAGAGAGAGGTCTGGGGGTGGTTGCGGGGCTTAGTATCCTATTGCTGCTCATACTATTTAAAAATAATGAGGTTAAATTACAAACTCCCTCCAGTTTTTGCATTGTACAAAATTTCATTTCTAAAACACTTTACAAAACCACTAATGTCTATCATAATCACCTGCAAATGAATGCACTAATGAAAATAAAAACCAAAAGAACTGCGGATGCTGTAAATCAGGAAGAAAAACAAAGTTGCTTGAAAAGCTCAGCAGGTCTGGCAGCATCTGTGAAGGAAAAAACAGAGTTAACGTTTCGGGTGCGGTGACTCTTCCTCAGAACTGGTTCTGAGTTCTGGCTCCAGTTCTGAGGAAGGGTCACAGGACCCGAAACATTAACTCTGTTTTTTCCTTCACGGATGCTGCCAGACCTGCTGAGTTTTTCCAGCAAATTTGTTTTTGCACTAATGAAAATATTGGTTTTACATGGAGAAGCAACTAAATTCATGTTATACATTGTGTGTGACAGCATTTTTTTAAAATTAAATATCTGTCATTCTTAGATTTTGTTATAGCCTTGTGATGTGACCTATATTTTGAAATGAAACAAAAGTTTATGTGCTCCTGCATTAGTCATAAAGCTTCAATAACTCTGAACATCATGTTGTTTCTGTAAAAACATTCTTTGTAGAGAGATCTTGTTTTGGAGGCACAAATATGGTACAGCTTTAAAACAATCTTTTCTCTAAAAAGCTCTCTGCCAAAATTTTCATTTCTACTGCATCATAGGTGGTCAAGGAGACTTACCTCAAAAAGGCCAGCAACATCATCTCAGCAAACTCATCTTGTCCTGAAAAATGCACAGAATACCATACTGACCACCTCCTACAAAAAATAACCCAGAAACTTCAGGAGAAAATGGGAGGAGATTGCAGCTGTTCTAGTACAATAGCAATTGCAGTTCTCCCTGAACTTACAGTTAGTGATACGTTTTCACATGGTTTACTTGAACAAGTGCTGTACAGGCAGCATGTGATCTTCATAAGCTGTCCATTATTTAGGTGAAGTCAACCTCTTTCACATATTCTGGCTGTGCCCAGGCATGCAACTCCAATGGAAAAATATGCTAAAATCTAAATAATCAATAAATTCATACGCAAGCCCCTGGCAGGTCTATTGGCTTCTGGAATTCTCCATAGTGGCACCTTGTGGTTTGAACATTGTTAAACTCCAACTTTTCCTTCTCAACAATACCTCACTACTGCATCTCAACAATACCTCACTACTGCATCTCAAAATTACAGCTGTTCGTAGGAACTGCAGATGCTGGAGAATCTGAGAGAACAAGGTGTAGAGCTGGATGAACACAGCAGGTCAAGCAGCATCAGAAACCTTTCTGAAGAAGGGTCTAGACCCGAAATGTCAGCTTTCCTGCTCCTTTGATGCTGCTTGGCCTGCTGTGTTCATCCAGCTCTACACCTTGTTATCTCAAAATTACAGCTGACCACTTCACTAACGTGGGGTTAAGGTTGCTATTATCCGTCAAGTTACTGTCTTGCAAGAATCCAGGTGGAGGCAGAATGTTGGAATATGCAATTTAACAGCATTAAATTGCATGAACCACTGACTTCAAGCAATTCTACCCTCGGGCGACTGTTTGGAGTTTGCACATTGTCCCCCGTGTCTGCTTGAGTTTCCTCCCACAGTACAAAAATGTGCAGGTTAGGGTGGATTGGCCATGCTAAATTGCCCATAGTGTCCAGGGGTGTGCAGGCTAGGTGGGTAAGCCATGGGGAAATGCAGGATTATTTGGGTGGGGGGGTGCGAAAGGCAGGGCTGCTCGTCCAAGGGCTGGTGTGGACTCAATGGGCTGGATTTCCTGCTTCTACACTGTCGGGGTTCCATGATTCTAAGTTGTTCTGATGGGGGCGATTAATAAAGTCCTACCTCGCCATACCAATGGACAATCAGAGGAAAGACATTGGGAATTGGAGTGATGACTTCCAAACGATGCCGGCAGAGTATTACTGTTGCGGATTGAGACAGATGGCGCTCTCCATGGGCCACTTTCCACATCAAGCAACACTGACACCCTTCAAAGTCAGAAACTGCCTTAGTAATCTACAAAGCAGCAGGCTATTTAACTATAAAGCAAAAGTCACACTACAGGAACTGCCAACTGTGAGCCTGCTAGGCCTCAAAAGAGACCTTAGAAGCAGTGTTTCTCTGTTTCATTCCCTGCCAGCAGATTAGCTATATCTGTTGACAGGCTTCTCAGAGCAACTTATAAGAAAAATAAATGAAGAGTTGCACCTCAGGCTGTTCTGTGTTGGGAAATGAGCCAAATTCAGCCCAGAGTCAAGGATTAGATATCCCCAACAGTTATATCCGACCTCTTCAAAGCCAAATGCAAAGGGCATAGGAAGACTATTTTGGTCCTTATTTACGCATTTTATGGAAAAAGCAGCAACACAAGTGAACATTTCTGGGGTGGAGTGGCAATTCAGAATAAAAGGTTGTGAAACAGTGTGTCCCAGATATTTAAAGGGATGACTGTTGCATAATGACTGAAAGTGGGTGCTAGGGTACTTGGGAGGTGACTGGGTGTCACTAGCAATAAATGAAAAAAAAAGACGGGATGACAGGAAAGTCTGAATGAGATGTGATGTGAACATTTGAGTGGTGAGGAAGGTGTACACTGTTACAGAAAAGTAGGAATGATCAAAATGAAAGAAGATTCTCAGATTAGATTCCAAGATTTATCAGTGATTATAGGCAATAGATCACATCAATCTTCAAAGTTAAAGCATGGTAAAAAAAATTTCTGACTAACCATTAGATCTACTATCCTGAAAAAAGACTGTTTTGAAGACATGTTTGTGATCCAATTAAAAGTGAGAGAAAGGAAATGATAATAAGCTTTATAATTGAAAGGTTAATAAGGTACGCCAAATAAACCCAATTTTTATCACAACTAAGTTCATGAACTTACATCAGGAATTATGCGTTTGGCTGTCGTTTCTATAATGAATGTATATATGCGCAACGTAAGCTTGGGCTTTTTTCTTCTGATTTATTTAAGTCTGTCCAACACTTGATTGAAAATCAAACGAGGACACAGGCTATCTAGAAGCAAAGTTAAAGGCCATATTTCATAAAATTAATCACGTATTGGAAATAGATCAGAAAATACAGATGCGAAATGATGATGAAATATTTAGTTTCATTCTTTTCATCGTCTGATCTTTGAAGTTCTAAAATTTCAATATGTCAGACAATATGTTGTCCTACACAGGCAGGAATATTATATCATCAAATCTGCAGCAAATATTTAACTGAATTTAACCTGAATCCCTTCATGACCACTAAGGCTAATTACTGTTGCAGAAACACAGGTCGAGATCAGAGTTTAATTGTTTACTTTTCAGAAAGTCTTGCAAACTGAAAAACACTCGCAAGTTTCAGGCGACAGCTTAAAAGCACTCAGAATTTTAGGAAGCTGGGAAGGGATGAGGTTCCTTCCACCATTCATAGATTATCTATGACCTAATATCCTAAGCCCACAACTGTCCCATATCCCTTAATACCTTCGATAGATTTTGTGCTGGTCAATTGCAGTTGGCACTAATTGCATTTACAGAACAGACCTTCAACTTCAACCAAACCGCACAGAAGTGGTATTTCATTTCACTCTCAAAAGGTCCGTCTCTAGTTTTTAATCTATGCTCTCTAGTCTTACACTACTCAACTAGTGGAGGTATATTCTCTCCAGCTACTCTATGTTCCCTTAATATGCTGAAAACTTCAATCATGTCAATAAACCCCAAGGAATACAAGAGCAAAATTCTAATTTCCAATTCCCACCCTTCTCTCACCTTTATCTGGTACATTTGTGATTCTTTCCTTCCTTGACTTCTCAGTGTCATTTTTTTTGGGAAAGACTGCCTACTAATATTCATTACAAACCCATTGATTTCCACAGCTGCCTCAACTACACTTCCTTACACCCGGCTTCCTGCTAGGACTTGGTCCTAATCTTCCAGTTTCTCCATCTCCATCACATGTTGTTCCTTTGATGCTGCATCCCTCAACAACACTTCCAACATGGCTTCCTTTTCCTAAACTATGGTTAGCACACATCCCCACACCCTAAAACATGGTTGTGTCAATTCTGGAGAGTATCATGGAGACTTTCTCTCAGTGAGTTCCAGCGAGTTTTCTTGTGCTATTTTACACTGCTCATTCGTTACATATTAATCCTCCACAGCACCGCTCTGAAACCAACAACACATGCTTACCAGACCTGGAAGTGCTCGTCACTTCTGGGAGCTTCTGGGTTTCCTGCCACTGGGACATGTTCAAGGCCAGTTCAAATGAAGCCAGCTCAGAATTGGACCAGTCAGTTCCAGTGTGTGAAAAATTACAGAGGAAGAGGCTGATAGAGAAAAGTTGACACCTCACTTTGCCAACAGGAACTGGGAAGTCCCAGCACTAGACTTTGTTAGCTTGGTCTGAAGTTGCCATTAGGGTCAGTGCAGTGCCCTCAGTGTGCCCAGCAATGCATAAAGAAGATTAATGATCTACTGTATTCCACAATGGTATGTACCAGCATTTTCTCTCTGCCACTAACTCTGTCACCGCACCATCTGTTCCAACAAGGTTGATCATTTCCACTGTTTCATGTAACATCCTCCCTCAGTCAGGATGAGTCTGCATTTGACCAGGACACACTGGGCTCCCTCTGGCCACAAATGCATTCAGGGTCATCACCCAAAACTCCAAGGCCAACGACAGGACAGGCTACCCCGATCCCAGGACCACATTTAAACATAGTGGAAAGGAAAAAAAAATCCCAACGAGGCCACACAAGTGACAGTGGGTGACACTTTATTCTATGTAGAAGCTTACATTATCAAATACATTTTCATTTTGCATCATCCCCCGGCCTTGTGAACTGCCAGTTTAGCTGTAGCTACGAGAGCGAAGTTAGAGTATTCTGTCCCTCAGCACTAGCTGATGTTAGAATTCTGACTGAAGAATCACTGTCCTTTCCTTAGCACACATACCAGCATAAAACATGGTCAGATTTGAATGTGGGAGCATCAAATGATATGAAGCCTTCCAACAGATTGTCACGTTTGCTTTTCCTGTTGTACAACTAAAGTTAAAACTGATAATCAGCATTTGGGAATAAACCAGGGCTGCTTACCTTTCCAACATCAACACATTTATGGTCAGTATTGTCATATTTTCCTAATCGTTTCACCATTGCCCACATTGTGCAGGGGCTGGGAAAATTCCACCCTGTTGTCCAAATTACACATCACCCCTGTGCTTGCTGACTTACACCAGCATCCTGTTAAACAATACAGTGACATTTTGAATGGCACATCTCTTGCCAGTGCAGCTTCAGAGCACCATTGTTATATGCCTGCCCCCCACTGGGACTGGAGCCAGTTTCTGCTGTCTCTCGCTAGCCACCCCATTCTTTACTCCCATCTGCTTGCCCTTCAGTGGGAAACCTGCGCATTCAGTTGCTGTATCAGTGCTTGATTATTTTATATCCTGTCTGCATGGATCTAATTGAAATTGGATCACAAAAATTTTGAATCAAAAATATTTCCCTTCAATGGAAGGGCTTGCTAGGTACAATTGGAAAGGCAGCAAATACTGCTGATTTTCAAATGCTCTCCTGCAAATCTTCACATTCCCCCACTCCACATTCAGATATAATATTTGCACACCACTAAATCTTTCCTCTTGAGCATCCCTGAAATTAGTTCTATTCCTGGTGATCAAGCCTTCATTGCTAAAACCATAGCCCCAAGAATTCCTGCCCTAAATCTTTTCACCTCTCTTTCCTCCTTTAGTTCACTCCATAAAACCAAGCTTTTGGTGTCTACCTGATGTGACTCAATGGCAAATTTTGGTTTTTAAATGTGGAAGGAATCATAGAATCCCTAACAGTGTGGAAACAGGCCCTTCAGCCCAACAAGTCCACACTGACCCTCAGAGCATCCCACCCAGACCCATCCCCCTATACCCCACCTAATCTACACATCCCTGAACACTACAGGCAATTTAGCATGGCCAATCCACCTAGCCTGCACATCTTTGGACTGTGGGAGGAAACCGGAGCACCCGGAGGAAACCCACGCAGACACGGGGAGAATGTGCAAACCCCACACAGACAGTCACTCGAGGGTGGAATCAAACCCAGGTCCCTGGTGCTGTGAGGCAGCAGTGCTGACCACTGAGCAACTGTGCTGTGAAGGAGCTTGGGACGTTTTATTATCCTAAAGACATTACATAAATACAAGTTGTTCCTATTGTTTATAGGGAAGTAACTCTGCATAATGTGTGAAAATTCTAATACATTTTTTAAAACTACATTCCTTAAAGAAATCTTCAAGTTGTTTGCAGTGAGATTTCACATCCGCTGTGCATTGTAGAATATATTTAAAGGTTACCATCTTGGTAAAGATTCTCCACTGATGTAAGCCACAATTAGATGTTTGGCCATAGTAATGCAGATAAACATATACAGTTTTTTCATAATATAACATTCTTTGTCACAATTGAGCCCTTTCAATTTGCACTATCATACACATTCCTGCACATTTCCAGCAGCCAGTGTGGTTTCTGTGCAATGATGGAGCAAAATATTCCAGAAATGCCATCAAAATTGCAGCCTCGGTAAACAACTCTCCCTGAAGCATTTTATCTTCGTTGCTGGTTTTAGTCAAAGAATCTAATATGAAAATTCTCAGCAATTCATCAAATTCTCAATTACTTAATTACTTCAAATGCACTCTTGAAAGACTAGGAAAGTTGACTGTTAAAATACTAACTGTAGATATGCCATAGAACAGAGAAAGGAGAAGAAACACATTAAGACAATTATGACAGATGGTACAGGAGAATTTTAAAGGTTAACCACAGAGCATACAAAAAACTTCAGTGCAGAACCCCAAAAGGCATTAGGAGGATATTTGGAAGTAGTAATTGGAAAACCAAACTCTCAAAAACAAACTCAAGCAACATTCTGAAACACTGAAATGCTAGAATTAAAATAAAAATGATGCACAAAGTTTTCTTTATCCCTCAATAATTGCAAATGGCATCCATTCAGCTAAAATTATTCTTTCATTCAGCTAATTCTGCATTGATAGTTCAGCATTTAGAGAAATACGCTCTGCTATAAGTGTGAATATGTTTTCAAATTGTTACATATGAAGTATTAAAAGGTTATTTTTGGACACTGTGTCTACAAATAAGGGTAAACTGAAAGGGAGATGTGATCTGATCTGGTATTTGTCAAACAGCCTGGTAACATTTAACGCCAGGAATATCTTCCATAGCGCAGGTTTTCTCTGGAGATACTCCCTTTAATGCGGTGGGGTGACATGACTCAAAAATTGTTTGATGATGCAAGATGATCATGCTGGAAGACAACGGCAGCAGCATGTGTGTTCATGATGCTGTGACTGGCTGTCTCCAAAGTTCTAGGGAGGTGTTGGGAATGTCACCTTATAAAAGGTTAAGCATTAAACTTCACATTTACTTCCTAGATAAAAGAAACTTGTTGACTCAAGTAAAGCTTATTGGCCTTTCCTCCTGGTTACAAGTGATGAGGCAATTGTTTCTAAGATATCCCCACATCTCTCACCACAAGTCCCCCTTGATCCAAGGCAGGAAGCGGCAAGAAGTTGAAAGGTCTAGCATTCACCATCTAAGAATGCAGGTCGGTCCTTGTGCTTGAATTGAAAAGATAAAAGTCATGAGAATTTGAAACAAGCTTTGAAGATTTTTCTAACTTGCACAAGAGAGAGAGAATCCCAGGGAAAGAAAAATGACAAAGATAGACAGTTACGGGATTTAAAGTTACCAGGCTGGGAAACAGCAAACTCCTAGGATCTAAGATTCTGTTTGGGTTGGGTCCTGAAAAGTCCTGAAGGGATAGTGTAAACCTGGTGAACTCTTTGGCAGTGTCAAAAGTAAAGGGGAAAATTCTATTCTGTAAAAGTTGCCTACAACATAGTGTTTATTCTATTTGTTACAATAAAATTCTTAAAACATGAAATCTTGTGCCCTCCTTTCAACAATTAATTAGAAATTTATTTCATTTTCATAAAAATTAAAGGTTTCTATGTAGATCATAAAAAAAGTACATTCTACATTTCCACAGGGACACAATTAATGGGATAAGTTCCTAATCTTCTTTGTTATAAAACTAAGCAACCAACTAAAGCCATCTCAGTATAGTTTTAGACATAATGACCCACATTTTATATTTATCAAGGTGAGGTTATCAACACTCAGTTTTATGCAATAAATTGGACAACAAATGCCCAAAACTCCACACACAGTTCTAAGTGGATATCAGGAAGTTGCTAATCAATTTGCACTGGTCCTCCATAAACTATACTATCTTGGTACTTTGCTGAAACTCTTGGCATTTCGCTCACTTTGCAAGAATTTGGTGTACTTGCCCATTAAACATCCAGAAAAGGTTAGGACTGACATATCCAGGAGCAAGTGAACTTCTAAGGACATAAGTCTTAATTATTGCCAAACCACTACCCTGCACTGGAAATTTTAATTTCAATAGGGTTGTCTCATTCCAATAGAATTTAAAGACTGTTGGTGTCTTGAATTTTCTACTTGCCTTTTGTCTGACATCTCTCGCGTAATCTCATCGTTCATTTCGATTTCCAAACCTAACATTAACAAAGGCCTCTGACAGCCATCAGATGCAGGTGACTTCATCTCATTACTCTTGACTCAACCAGACCCATGTTTTAGAAGCGAATACAAAAAAAAATGACATGTTTATGGCAGAGCTACAACACTGAACAGATCAAATGAAATCCCACCCTATTGGAATCTGAATTAATCAGTCAATTACATTAATCAGTCAATTAGGAGGCTAAAGTGGCATTTCAACAGCCTCCAGTTTACAAGCCACTTGTATAATTGTTTGCGGGCAAGGAAAATCACATGTTACTGGTCAAGATACATACAAACACACACAAACACAGAACTGCAGAATCACAGAGCTGAGAATTAAGGTGAAGGTTGCTTTTATTGAAGAATGGAACTCAATTGAAAACAAGGAAGTAGTGAGGCACAGGAAGTGATTGAAACACTTTTAAACAAGGCAAACAACAACAGTTCTATGTTACATCAAAATATTTTAAACATCACAACATTTTACAACTGTTATATAAATACACAGAAACAAACAAAATGACATATGCAAGGATGTGGTGGCAACCAGAGAGAAATGTTAAAATGAACCAATGAGACACATATGTTGTTAAAATAAATTTTTATTGTAATAGAGAATGTGTGTGTTCATGACTTTACAGATAATGTAACAGAGAAAGATGTTGAAGTTCTTACCTTCTTCTGTCATTGAGTCATAATATTTTAGTTTTCCATATGCTCCAAGTTCTACAACATCACAGTAAAAGAAAGGACAAATGAGCAAAAAGCAAAAAAAAAGAGATTAAAAATCAGGAAGCAGCAGAATGCAATTTGAGAAGCACACACAAGTGACGTGCTCCAAAAATTACAGGATTTAAGATCAGCGGTGAATGCTAAATATGGAATTTAGAATATTGCTGCAACATATTCATCAATATTCAAATTAGGAAAATAGATGACCATCCTCTTAAACAAAAATAATCAATAACATGTAAAATGTCACAATTTCACTAAGTGGATCATTCATAAACATTTTTAGAATGTAGAATATTGTGATATACAATCATTTCCAAAAATATGCAGATCGGTTTTCTGTTCAATTGACACTTTCTTAGAGTATCTTTCCAAAGGAATAATCAAGTTTATAATTCATTTCACTTTTGTTTTAAATGCACTGAACAAATGCAATAATTCATGTATTTTAAGGCTTTTGCTCAAAGGAAGTTTTCTTTTGGATTTATGAGATATTGCCTTTACAATAAAAAGAACAGCCTGGGAAAAGAAAAGGGAATACCTCAGAGGTTGAATCTATTCTGTAACAGAGTAGCACGTTTTGTTTGTTACGTTAAGCTCCAAGAACAATTGATGGTATTAATGAAAAAGCCAGCCTTGTTAGGTAGTCTGTACCCCTTGAACAGCTTCATTTCCTTTGCCTTTTCTCACGTCCTATAATACAGTCCATATGACAGACAGTCCCTTTATTAATGATTGGAATGTTTAAATCTTATGAATTAAAGAGGAAAATGGTTATTTTTAAACCAGGCAAGAAAGAAGTGCTGATTCTTTCAAAATTATTATTAATCTCTCAATTAGATAAAGTTGAAGGTTCTTTTTAAAAAAAAGATTCATTACCACTACTATTTCCATTTTATTTATTTGATGACTGTTAGAACCATTATCTGAAAAATGCATTCAGAGTAAATTATCCCTTTCTTCCTCAATCCATATCCACATTAGCTTGAGAGATAGTAGGAACTGCAGATGCTGGAGAATCTGAGATAACAAGGTCTGGAGTTGGATGAACACAGCAGGCCAAGCAGCATCAGAGGAGCAGGAAGGCTGACGTTTCGGGCCTAGACCCTTCTTCAGAAATGGGGGAGGGGAAGGGGGTCCTGAAATAAATAGGGAGAGAGGGGGAGGCGGACAGAAGATGGATAGAGGAGAAGATAGATGGAGAGGAGACAGACAGGTCAAAGAGGCGGGGATGGAGCCAGTAAAGGTGAGTGTGGGTGGGGAGTTAGGGAGGAGATAGGTCAGTCCAGGGAGGACGGACAGGTCAAGGGGGCGGGATGAGGTTAGTAGGTAGGAGATGGGGGTGGGGCTTGAGGTGGGAGGAGGGGATAGGTGGGAGGATTGACCTGTCCGTCCTCCCTGGACTGACCTATCTCCTCCCTAACTCCCCACCCACACTCACCTTCACTGGCTCCATCCCTGCCTCTTTGACCTGTCTGTCTCCTCTCCACCTATCCTCTCCTCTATCCATCTTCTATCCGCCTCCCCCTCTCTCCCTATTTATTTCAGGATCCCCTTCCTCTCCCCCATTTCTGAAGAAGGGTCTAGGCCCGAAACGTCAGCCTTCCTGCTCCTCTAATGCTGCTTGGCCTGCTGTGTTCATCCAGCTCTACACCTTGTTATCTCTATTCCACATTAGCTTGGATTGGTTAACAACATTTTTGACTAAATTAGATGGTAATCGGTTTAAAAGCACCACTGCAATATTAGAATGCAAACTACTTTTCTAAAAAGCATTCTTGTCTTTACATGTGTAACATATTACATGCTAGGAATATATCCTTAAAATTAGTCGGCAATGTAGCTGCAACTTTTGTTAAATGATATTTCATTTCATTAAGGAAGTTTTGTGATTTTAACTGATTTCTATGTCAATTTTACTAACGTGTCTGGCATTTTTATTTTGTAACTGTTTCTAAAGAATAGAATCAGTTGAACCAGATCAGATCTTGCTACCTAACAATGAAATATCTGTATGCCTGTTTATTTACTAACTACATTTTAGTCTTAAATTGCATAAGAAAAAGGAAGGAAAATGGAATAACTTCTACAAGAAATTTTCTGCAACGTGCAATACATTACCAACATAATCATTCAAATAGCATTCAAACGAGAAACAGGAATTCCACCAATGACCATCATGTAGTGAAAATCACAAGTTTAACAAAATGTCCAAGAGCTGAGCCCAGCATGCTGATGATAGATGCCCGTTATTTGGAAACTGATTAATATTTTATGGAATGCCATGAGAACAATGTAGCAGTATATGCACAATCTACTAGGTGCAGATTGTCTTTTTGCTTTTATGGACAAATTAATATAGTGTGATACAAAATTTATATCAATTAAAAATATATTCCTCAAGAGAGATGGGCTGCCAACCACCAATTGGACTCAAAGTGAGGATTGATGAATTTCATCATACATTCATACACGGTGATCCATCCTTATTAATCTGCAACCTCAACAGGTATCCCTGTTCGGCTCGGCAGTGTTTTGATGTTTGCTCCAAAGGCATGCAGTCATTTGAAAGTTGGTGTTGGCCACGTGTACCTTTGAGAAATCTTAATCTGCCTTTCTTTATACTGTGACACTGGATGAAATGCGTCTACCTTTTTTCTTAAAAAAATAGGAACATCTTTGCCACTGCCAACTGTGCAAGCATTGATGTTATTGGAAACTCGCCATTTAGAACAATGGAAATCCAACCTGTCTGGTAACATAAGAGGACTTTAGTCTTTTTTAAGTAATTGAACTTTTATTTATAAAACAAAGTCCCAAAAATCCAAATGCAAGAGATGAAAACAATGTAATGGCTCTTTTTCCCAAACTGATCAAACCAATGTGATGCTTTTAATGCTGCACATTTATCAGACAAGAATCACTAACTTATTGACATGCTGTTTATTGGGAACACTGTCCAAGTTAGTCATTATCAATTGAAGCAATATGCATTATTCACATATTCTGCAATTAATATTAACTTGCAGCTGAAAACAGTAACTATTTAAATGAAATGTGATAAGAGAGCTCTCTGCAAAAGTTCATGACTATAATCTTAGGTGAGACAAACATTGTAAAGGCTGTTTCTTGGAATAGTGAATAGGGAAATGGTTTCTACCACAATGTATTGAATGCTGATCTATGATAATTCTGTAACAAACAGGTTTCACTAAATGTTATGCATTGAACAGAATTTTTCCATAAAATTGAAGCAACTTGTGTACTTGACAATTTCCTTAGACTTTATTCATTCTGAAAATTAATTTCCAAGGAATACAGTACAGGCACTGGCAATGGTTTCAAAATGAGAAACTGCTCAGAGTTTGGGACTGTTCTCCCTAGACAGAAAGTGGCTGAGCCAAGATTTGATTGAGGTTTTCAAACTCATGAGCTGGTGGGACAGAATACATAGGGAGAATCTGTTCCCATTCATATAAGAAGACAAAAACAAGAAGGCATAGATTTAAAGTGATGAGCAAAGGAACCAAGGGTGATGAGACAAAAATCTTTTTCATGCAGCACGTAGTTAGGGTATGTAACACACTGCATGGAAATGTGGTGGGGCAGGTTCAATTGAGACATTCAATTATTATTATAATCATTTGGATAGAAATAGTGTGTAGATATTTGGGAAAAAAGCAGGAGATTGGCATTAAACAACAGAACCAGTGCAGACAAGATGGACTGAATGGTTCCTCCTGCAATTCTGTTATTGTGATATATTACTCTCTCATTTAATTACTTACTCTTCATGTGAACATCTGGCAGTCAGGCCCAAATATTTATTCAGAGCCAGCTGGAGAAAGAGATTGTTGGATTTTCAGTCAGAAACCAGAAAATAAGGATCGCTGCATATTCTGATTTGTAAACGCAAAACGTATTTCTTTAAGATTATTTCCTCCTACATGAGATAAAATATTGACTTCAATATCTGGGGATTAGATGTCATACTTCAACCAAGTATCTATCTATTTTTGTTCCATTGTTATTTTATAGACCCAATTAATACATTTAAAATGACTAAGTGACAGTACTGAATTTGCAGGGACTTGCATGTCACATTACACAATTGCCATCAGTTAACCAACCAATACGGTCACTTTACAAAGTTTCTACTGCCTGTATATGGTGAAAATGTTCAATACTTTGCCTTAAGCGGGATCTAGTGGCTTTTAGCTTGCGTCAAATCCATAGACATCTGATTGAAAGCGAGAAAAAAAAACAAGCAGACACACAAGTGGCATGAAATTGGGATCAGCAGACTCTGCCTGCTGTTTAGGTACAATGGTTGCCATTTCAGAACCCAATGAATATCCAATTGCATTGGCTTGCTTTTCATCAAAAGACAAACAAAAGCCGTCCTTTACTCAAATCTAAAGCAGATTTTATTCCATTTGCAAATAAGGGATGCAAAGCACCTACTTTCTGTATACAGGGACAACTTTCATTTATTTTGGTAGTGCTGATTGCCCTGAGGAAACAAACATGGAACAACATAAATTTTCTTTTTGCAAAGTACTTGGTCCACTGATTAAAGACTCAGAGGCCCAGTTATTCCTCCTCAGACCACCCCAAACAACACAAGGGACATGTTTGGAAAACTATGCATTAACCTGCAAAGTCATGTGCATTTTAGCAAGGTTTGAGCCCTAAAATCTGGTTTATAAATGTAAATTAAGTTGCCATCATGTTTCTGACACAATTATGACAATGAAGTGTGAGGAGCTGACTGGATATGTTGACCATCTGTATGCTTAATGGTGCAGAGTGCAGACTGAGCGTTTATCTCCCTGGAGCCTTTCAGGATAACCCAACATAGAGAGATGAGAAACATAGGGGGCTGCTAGGATTTGAAAAAGCATATAATCTCGGGTGTAAAAGGCTGGTTCATATCAGTCTTAAGTGACCTTTAAGAAATAATTTTACTATGGAATCAAAATTAACACATGAGCAAACATTTGTCATGTGAAAACGTAGGGAAAAATCTTGATTTCCATGTTAAAACAGTGAATAAGAATTTCTTTTTCTTTCAGGGGCTGCTTTTCTTCAGGGATACTGGACTTTTTGGAAGATGGTCAGGTTTGGGTTTCCTGAAATGCCTCTTTATGTTGACTAATTAAAGGAATAAAGCTGCCCAGATGTTGATAGGGCAAATGGTTTGACAAAGCACAATATTCATTAGACCGTAAGATATAGGAGCAGAATTATGCCAGTGTAAGTGATCATTGCTGATAGCGACAATTCATTAATCCAAATTGAGAGAGACCCCAGATATCTGGATCAGGTTGTGACTGGTCTTCCTCCCAAGTGATGTCTGAGGTCTGGAGAAACAAATTCCTTGTGCTTGATGGACAACCCAATCTGCATGGATAGGATACACAGAGTTAAAACTTCAGTCCTCAGATTCGACTTGCAAATAATTAACCAATTAGTATAGGGTGAAGTGTACAAAAGGCCGTCATTAGCAAGCCAGATATAATTTACTGCACATACTTTAGCTCAGTATGCAGTTATCAGAATTACATGCTTAACTATTTTGCATAGTTCTAAGTGTGCAGTGATTACTCATTTACAAATAATGGTGTGAATGTGGCAGACTGGAATATTTCAGATGATTAAATATCCGAGAACTTTGTACTTACCAATTTCCAACTTATCTGCCTCCACTTCATTGATAGATTCAGATGAAAACACTTCCTTTGGCATGGCTTAAGCAGCAAAGGCTTTGTGAAGTGATCTTTCTTCTGTAGCATCATGTTTTCAGTGAGCATTTCTTTGACACCACTAAACAGCTCCAAAAATCTTTTCCATAGAGCTTCATGCAGTAGCCCAAAGGGACTGGCATTTGTGCATGAGAATCACACCTCATTTTGGCATTTTATTGCGTTGGATTATGTTACTTTACTCTATTTTCATATCCCTTCAGTAACCTGGAAATATTTTGTTACTTTGCATCATTAACAGACATTTTACATGATTAGCTGGCTTGTTTTCATTTAAGGTGAATTATTGTACTGATTCTTCATTAAAGCAGCATACGAAAACATGAGATTTTGACGTACTCAGTATACCATTGAATACTTCAATCCTGCAAACGCTACACTTGAGAAACTAGGACCTTCTATTTTGGTGTGCACAAGTCAGGAGTATCCACTTAATCTATTCGTTCATTAACACCATTTTGAACTTATTTAAGAAAGGTTTTTCCATAATGCAAAAACAAAAATAAACCTGAATGGTTCACTCAGAAATAAAATGCTGGAAATGCTCAAGTGATTAGGTGATATCTGTGGGGACAGAAACAGTTAACATTTCAGATCTTTAACCTTTCATCCACAAACGTTGAGTATTCTCAGCATTTTCTGCTTTTATTTTGAAAAAAACGTATATTCGGGACACATTTAAAAATTTATTTTCACCTTTGACGTTTCCCAGAATTGAATATAAGCTCCTATTGCATTATCTTGAAGGCTGATGGCATTTTCGACACAGCCGTAATACTGTTTGCAATTAATATTAGTGTTGGAATTAACATTCTGGGCAGGACATGGATAGTTTTGGGTCAGTCACATATGTATACCCCAGCCAATTTTACTTTCTACAATATGGCGGTGAATTGAGAGACCAAATCAAAACTGCATTTAGTTAAAATATATATTTGTTAATAATATGGGAACAGCTTGTTCATTTTATCTCTGTGAATTGTCTACCAGCTAAGAAAGTCTGTATCGAAATATGCAAAGAATTTAATCTTTTTCCTTAATCAAACAAAAAATAAAACAAAAAGAAACCGCTACTACCATAACTTTTCAGGTTTGACTGCATAGAAAAAAAAATTCTCATCCTGGGTTTTCGTCCAAATTAAACTATTTTAGACATGGACTGATCACCTCTCACATTGTTCTTATAACATACTGTTCGTTCCAACCTCAATTAAGTACTTCAGGAAACAGACTTAATCAGCACATACAGTTATTTAAAAGTACTGAAAGCTGTGTTCTCATTCTCTCTCTCTCTCTCTCTGATGGTCTGTATTCCTTGACGCTTGCTGAAATTAAGTGAAATTAATTAATCCATTTGAATTCATTTTCTGATGGGCTTAAGCTAATGGCACAACATTACTCACAATTTGCCAGTAATTGGGCAATCTGATTTCTGAACCTGAGGAAGGTGCCTGATATGGATAGTACAAATATTGCAATGGCTCAGAATATGTATTTCCCTTGGTTCTCAAGAAGGGTCACTGGGCCCAATACGTTAACTCTGCTTTCTCTCCACACGTACTGTCAGACTTGCTGAATTTTTCCAGCAATTTCTGATTTCCAGCATCCACAGTACTTTTTTGTCCCCACTTGGATTGATAAGGTGTAGTACAATGATAGCTGAGGTTACTGTATGTTAGACAGGTTATAACTGAGCAAGGAGAGCAAACGAACAAAATAAAAATGCCCTTCAACACCTTTTTTTCCTGGAGTATAAAAAGCACAATTAGCACCAGAGCTTTTCCAAAGAAAGTTTTCAGGTGTCATTTGTGGAAATATATATATTCCAGTGTTTTTTTGCAAATCTTGATTACAGATATCTGTACAAGACATAAAGAAAGAGACAGCAACTGGAAAGGAAATCCTTATTTTGCTGATCAATTCCAAAGCTATTGCTTAGTTCTGGTATTTAATACTTCAAAGAAAAATATGAAGAACATAGCACAGCTACATCAATAAATTAAACTTATTAATTTAAAAGTTAAAAGTGAAGGCTTTGTAAATAAAGTTTTACAAATTTTTGTTTTACAATGAGGATCTAAATCAATGTAACATCAGTCTGCCAGTACATTTGAACTGACCAGCATAAACTGCAACTAAATACCACAAGCGACTCACTGGAGTATTCACAGAATCGTAGAATCCCTTCACTTTGGAAGCAGGCCAATTAGCCCATCAAGTCCACACCAACCCTCTACACAGCATCTTATCCAGACCCAAACTCCTAACCCTATCCCTGTAATCTTGCTTTTCCCATGGCTAATCCACCTGGTCTGCACATCCCTGAACACTACGGGCAATTTAGCATGGTCAATCCACCTAACCTGCACATCTTTGGCCTGTGGGAGGAAACCTGAGCACCCGGAGGAAACCCATGCAGACACAGGGAGAATAAGCAAACTCCACATCTACAGTTGTCCGAGGCTGGAATCCATCCTGGGTCCCTGGCGCTGTGAGGCAGCAGTGCCAAACACTGAACCACCTCTTTCTCTGTAGAATCAACGTGTATTGGAGAAATTTTCAAATCTGATTTTTTTCTTAGATTTTAGTCACAAGAGAAACAATTCTTATGCAGAATAAATTAATAGTTATTTCTGTCACTTGCAATATAATAGCCCGTGTTCCACTTCATCCAGTTTTCTATTCAACTGATGTCAATAACAGGAAGATTCCAAAAATGTACTGCTGCTTTGCTACATCCATTGTGTTGTACTGCTCAAATCAAATTTCACTCTCAGTGAACTCTCAAGAATCCACTGAAACAGTCAGAAAATGCCCAGCAATTTCCTCCCGATGGCAACTTTGTGCGAAGGAAAGGCTTAGCAGTATATAGCTTGTAGCGCGGATGCAAGAGTCTGCTTTGTTTCATTGAAAGAAAAGATAGCTTCACGTTACGTTGTGATAGACTGAAGATTGAATGCTTACACCATGTAGTATAGTATATCTAAGCAAACCTGTTTGTAAAGGTTCCTTATTGGATATAAGCAATTGCATGTGTAAAGTTTCACATCCAACTCTAGGAGGTTACCTTCAGCAAGTGGATCTAGAGTGTTGATCATTAGCTGAAAGATGCTGTTCCTCATGAGTGTATTGTGAAGGGAAGCTGAGCTCCCACCCCGTTGAAGACGTGGCTTGGGCTGCAAAACAGCAAAGATAAATAAGCACCGCTTTTATTTATTTCCACCTGTATCTAAAAGCATCAAATCTGTCAAAAGACAAAATACATAAGAAAAATTATATTTAATAAAAGTCAGTTTAACTCCTTGTGTATAGGTGTACCTCAAATGTTAATGCAATTTCGAAAGTCTACCAAAAACACCACTGCGCACCTTCAAAAACAATTTCCAGGCATAGAGATGGCTCTTATTGCAATTCAGTGGTTACACAGTTTATATCTATTGTTTGTGTAGCAAGTGGATACTAAACACATGCAATCTGTGCTGGAATACAGCACAACAAGCTGATCAAAGGAGATGGCTGGGTACTTCAATCAACTACTGTATAACACAATCTGCTTACTCTGGCTCAATATTTATTCACAGACTGATTGATCAAGATGCAGCACTCAATAATGATATGATTCATGATTATATTGAATGGCAGAGTAGGCTCGAAGGGCCGGATGGCCTACTCCTGCTCCTGTTTTATGTTTGTGACAGTTTTTGTTTTCTTCATTTTAATCTTTCTACAACACTGACATACAATTGTTGACTACTCCGGTAAAAACATTTTGAAGCAAAGTAAAGCACAACTCCATATGCAACTTGACAACAGTTTTTAATTCTAAACAGGATCTTAAAACCATTGGGAAAAACAGTAGAAATGTAACAAGGCCCAAAATTTGCAAGCAGGATTTATTTTGTTTTGTAGAAAACTGTTACAAAAGACCTTTACTTGACATTGTTTTCCTTATTACGTTGATTTCTGATAAAGGACAAAATGTCTGCTAAGGTGTCATCAAGGGAACTGATTTGAAGAGATTCTTGAACTCAATGAGGTGAGGAAACTCAATTAATATATTATGCTTGCATGTTTCGATGAGTGTGTGTGTGTGGGTGTGTGATAGGCATCTCCCTTCTCTCGTTTACCTGCCACTCAACTCTTTTGCTAGCTATAGTTGGACCATTATGTTACAAAAACAACATATTTGATAGGAGTCAAGGCCCGAAACGTCAGCCTCTCTGCTCCTATGATGCTGCTTGACCTGCTGTGTTCATCCAGCCCTGCACCTTGTTGTCTCACATTTGATAGGAAGGGTGGTTAAATAAATTTAATATTGAAGAAACTAAAATTTTAATATAAGAAGGTGACCCAGGGTTATTTTTAGGAACACAGCAGTTCCCAACACATTTTCCTCTATCCTGGACTTAGCTTACAGGACATAATTTTTTTTAAAATGTAGACTAGTGGAATGGGTAGAAATCTGGCTGATTAAATTTGAAGCAGAAATACATTTTGATGTGAAGAATTGGATGAGGCAATGCTACTTAAATGATATGACTTTAGAAAAGACAAACACACACAAATCTTTGAATGGCAGGACAAATTCAGTAGGTAGAGATTATAAAAAAAATCACTAATTTTTGGCTTTATAAATAAAAGCATAGAGTAAAATAGAAAGGGAATTACATTAAACCTCTAGAAAAGCACCCATTAGGCCTCATCTTAGCTGTGCTCAATTCAGAGACATAAAATTTGCAAAGATATCAGAGTGTGCAGAAGAGATTTACCAAGGATGAGAGACTTCAGTCCTGGGTAAAGACTGGACAAGGTGGCATTGTTTTCCTGACAGCAAAGAAGGATGGGAGGCAATTATGATGTTCAACATAACAAATGGGCTTTGTTCGAATAGATAACCCATTTCAGTGACAGAAGAATTGGTCTCTTGAAGTTTTGGGATTAGTTACAATCTAGAATCCTGTACATTAAAGACCGGTGGAAACCAACTTAATAGTAATTCTTAAGAGAATTGGACAAATGCTTGGAGGGAAATGAACTTCTAATCAACCTGCTCAGAGCAACCTCTGGCACAAGTGGGACTGGAACCCAGACCTCCTGGTTCATACATAGGGACACTACCACTGTGCCTAAGTGCCTGTCTAAACACTTGTAGGAAAACAGGAGCATCAGAGTAATTGGATAGCCCCAACTAAGAGACATGTTGGGCCAAATGGTCACCTTCTTTGCTTTATCTTTTATGATGCCATCATTCATTAAACACACAAGTTTAGCATTAATTAGTTTCAGCCGTACAGTCAGTGACAGGGATGGATTTTAACAGGCAATTTCCCAGCTCTCAATGAGAAATAACATTTACTGGAACTTGAAAGAAAAAGGTGATCAGTGGCATTTATTAAGCTGCAGTGTAGTCCCTGTCCAATTCTATCTGGGAGCTTGAGCGGATTAAGGCATTGGCCCCTCATGTTGTCTTAGTTAACAAAAGTTTAGTCTGCATTCAGACTTCCTGCAACAGACAGGAATATTCACACAATTTGAACAATTACACCATGTGACTTAGAGTAGACAGCTAAGACCACATTAACGAACTAGACATCACACAACATCACCATGAAAACTAGTTACAATTGCTCCTACCGTAAGCAAGTTGTGATCCTTCTGGACAGCAGTGGCTTTCCGATGATTACTCACCTTTTAAACAGCATAAAAGGGGGTGGGGAAGTGAATAAAACAGGAAATAAATGAAAGGAATATATACATAAAAAAAATCAGCAAAGCAATCATAAAATATCTAATGTCAAAACAAGAAAAGTTGCATCCCACAAAAATAAGTGAAAGCCTTTCAAATAAATTTTAACAAAGAGATGGAAAATGCCACAGAGGTAACATAGCAGACAGCCCTTTATATAAAGTCTTACACAAAGGTTGCAGAAAAAAAAAACTGAAACATGGCAGTTGTCAGTTTGAGAACTTGTTTCGACGTATTATAATCGAAGTGCCTATTTGTTCAAGCAGTACATCATGAACATTTCCTGGGCAAATGACCGTTTTACCAAGTGTAGAGAAAATTGCACTGAAATTATGGCTTCATTTACTGAATCGAATTTGTCACATGGACACATGAAACATCTCAAGGCATGAGCAAACTTGGCCAATTATTACCAATACTACATTACCCTGAGAAGGTAACACTGAGTCAGCTGCTGGAGTCTTTCAGTGGTGGTGTGCCCAAAGTGAGGCAGATATACAGGTTTTCCAGCTGCTTCCATTAACTTTTTGGTCTTCGTTGCAATTACTTATAACTGAACGGCTTACTGGGCTCGTTCAGATGCTCTTTAAAACCACATACTGGGATTAATGCCACTGTTGGCCAGACTAGATAGAGGTGGCTAGCTCCTTTTCTTAAAAGGCAGCACATCTCCACCATTCCTGAATTTGCTTGTACCCATCAAAACATTATGTTCATTGTTTTGACATTCTGGATCCAATGTTTGCTATCTCCAGTTGCCAGAATAAAACACTGATGTTCCTTGGAGAAAATGTTAAAGAAATGAAAAGGCACTTGAATAAACATAAGTAACTAAAATGAAGGATGTGTCCATGAGGCACTAAACCTGTAATTTCTTGGACTAGAAACGATGCACAGCAAGTATGTCATTTGCCATGTTGATTACTGAAATTTTTTTTTCATTCTCTCATGAAATATGAGCATCATTGGCTGGACCAGCCCATGTCTAGTTACCCAGAGGGCAGTTAGAGTCAACCACATTGCTGTGGGTTCAGTCACATGTAGGCCAGACCAGGAAATGATGGCAGATTTCTTTCCCCTAAGGGACATTAGGGAACCAGATGGGTTTTTTCCCAAACAATCTACAATGTTTTCAAGGCTAGACCCCTTAATTCCAGCTTTTTATTGAATTCAAATTCTACCATTTGCCCTGGTGGGATACAAACCCAGAACTTTCCTAGGTCATTGGGTTAATAGTCCGGGTGTTCACTGCATTCTGCTGGAAAGGTTTATAAAAAGGGCAAGTGAGACAATTTTTATGCCTTTCTTAAACCATTTCTCAGTAGGACTTTTTTAAAATGTATTAGTGGCATTGTTTTTATTGTCCTCCACTGTATCCTGTATCAAATGCCTAAATGGTTGAATCCTATCCAATTCTTTCCCATTTTAAACATTATAGCATATTCGTCTTTTGAGTGGTTGTATAAGGTAATCCCCAGGGACAGAAGGACTTGACTGTAGCACTCTGTTGTATGTTGACTACTGCAGAGATGTCACGGCGATATCTTCTTAGACTAGACATGTTTATATTTCAATTCTTAAATGCTGGGTTGTTAGTCCAACACCATGAATAATGTATCACTATTTCCTTAATAATGCCGAAGGAAATTGATATCTCATTAAATAAAAACAATGGATCCTGCAGCTTAGGGTTAACATGGTGAAAGTCTACGATCCATACATCAATTTACCATAGAAGTGTGCAACAATAGTTTGTACTAATTAGCTTCCATTAAACTTGTATACAAAAGCATGCATAAAAAATGATAACAGTTAAATTATACCATTGAAATATATGAAACTTGACTGTCCCACGAAGGATTAAATGCTAGGGTAGTTTTGTTTTTGAAATGCCTATGACAATACAACAAGATTTCTCATTCTACCTTGAGACAGTAGGTTTCTACAAATGAAAAAAACATTAACTCAGCTCTGTCCTAAACACAGATGGCTTCAGGTTGATATGAAGTTAACAGGCAACCTGAGTTATCTAGTCAATTTAATTCTGCTGCAATGTGCAAACTGAACAAAGTTCTGGAATCAACAAAACACACAGTCATGATCTGATGAGATTGTCGTTTGTCAGCTAATACAACCTTGTGAGAAATTCAAATTTATGATTTAGATTCATAGCAATGTCAGACAATGTCAGATATATCAATTTATCTCAAGATGCTCAATCACCATAGTGAAACCTGGGTAGATTGCAAATGGGACCTTGTGAAAATTAATTGCTAATAGAAAGAGGCGAGAAGTGACCCTGGTAAGAAATTGTGGAAATAATTCCATGGCTTCTTAGCTACTTGTTCCACAGTTAGAGCTTGAATTTAACAAACAACTTTTGGACTAGCTTATTTCATATGGCAATCAGCTGTGGAATATCAATCAACCAACTAAGAAATGCAAGGCTCTGGTGGTCATTCATATATGAAGCAATACAATGGGCAATTTAGTAATAGAAGGTGTTCAGTTGAGAGCAAGAGCACTTCTGGATATGAAAGAAAGAGCAATGTAGGGCACTTGGGGCATGTTGGTAGTGTCCAACCTTCCTACCAGGAGGCCTGGGTTCAAGACCCATCTGTTCCAGAGCTGTGTAATAACATCCATGAACAGGCTGTTTAGAAAATATCTGCAGAAATTCTATCATAAAATCATTAATTCTTCAACACAAAGCATCAGTGACCACCACCACAAAGCTCCTGTCCACTAATATTAGAGCATTACCAGGTACCTGATAGGAAACCACTGAATCTCAAGAGTCTCAAACATCACTGAACTTCATCTTGACACCACCCCAAAATATTCTCTCACAACTTCAGGATGACAATCTCGCATTTCTTGCAAATTTTTTCTCTTCCACAATGTCATTCTCACGGTGCAAACTGCAAAGTAGGATTGAGTTCCAGTGTATTTAGTCACCTGAATCGCCAGCATTTCTTTTTTGAAGTTAATCAATACATCACTAAATTCTTCAGTGTAATTGTGTTCCACCAAATCTCCTATTCCATTTCACACACCTCTTTATCCAGTAACCAAAAAATAAAAACAAAGTTGGTACAGCCTCAAAAGAGCTTACAACTTCAAAACCGTTCTAAATGGAGACTCCATGTATGAACAACTCAATTTTACCATTTTGATCAAATTTATTATTTTGTAACATTTTGAACATATTTATTTCTAAAAATCTAATTCAAACTAAAACATAGTCTGCAGCAACAGTAGTGAATTTAGTAGTTATTCAATAAGGATACCAGTGATAAAGAACAATTTTTGTTTGGAAGGGGTGGGTATGTGGTAGAAAGCTGGAAAAGGACCAGAAACCATGAGCTGCAATTATTTTATTGAGTCTTACATGTTATTGCGTGCATTTTCTGGCATTCCCCAACACAAATTCACCCTTTAAGCCAAAAATAGTTTCTCCCGAAAGAGATGAAAATATAAGGTGGGGAGGCTCAGTCGTATTTACCTTCAAACTCGAGTGGCTAACTTGTGGGGAGGTTTACTGGTATACTTTAAAGTCTGGACTAATTTTATCCCATTAAAATCAATAAAATAACAACTAAATCAGCTCTATGTTAAGCATTTGATCCCAAGCTCCAGTTTAACACAGTTGCTAACATTTCTGTCTACACCTTCCACAGCTCTCTTGTGACATGCACTTTGATGGGACTGGTTACATTGTTCCATTTCTACCTATTTGAGTTTATGCAAAATATCTAATCAGTAGTTTTACTTCCCAACTCAGTTGTGAGGATGCGTGATCAACTTCCAAGCCTGTTGGAGATGCAATTTCTTCCAGCTAAATTTTGGGAAGACTGAAACCATTGTCTTTGGCTCCAAGCACAAGTTTTGTAGCCTGGCCAACTATTCCTTTCACCTTCCTAAACACCATTAGAGTGAGCTGGACTGGTTTTCAAGCTGGACATCCCATTTCATCTAAACGGAGTTCCTGACTTCAATCTCCCCTCCACTAAGATCATGAGCTTCCATCTGCACCAGACTACCTGCATCTACCTCTGCCCCAACCTGCTCCAATTTACCACAAACTCCCATCCATGCATTTATCATCTCCAGACACAATTCTCCTTGTCATCTTCCCATGCTTTACCCTTTTGAAATTTCAGTTCATCCAATATTCTGTTCTCAATGTCCAAGCTTACATCAAGTCTGACATTTCTGTCTCCCTGCCCTCATTAGCTATTTTACAGAACTTTAAATTTAACATCATCCATTTATATCCAATCTTGACCTCATGCCTCGTTATCTCTATGAGCCCTTCTAGCCCAATGAACCGTGATCTGAACTTTACATTCCTTCTAATTATTTCATGGGATGTGGGCATCGCTAGCTAGGCCAGCATTTATTGCTCATCTCTAACTGCTCTCAAGGTGGTAGTGGTTGGCCAGCTTCTGGAGACATTGTGGTCTAACAAGTATACCTACACTGGCAGATCCATTAGCAAAGAAGTTCCAGAATTTTGACCCAGTGACAATAAAAGAACAATGATATTGTTCGAGGTCAGGATGGTATACAATTTGGAGGGGAACTTGGAGGTACTAGTGTTCTCATGTGTCTGCTATGCTCATCACAGGTTTGGAAGGTGCTGTTGAACATCACTGGTGAGTTGCTAGCAATGGATCTTATAAATGGAATAAACTGCTGCCACTTTTGGTGGGGCGGGGCGGGGCACTGCTTGTGGCAGTGTTTATGATGCCAATTAAGTATAGAGACTCTCTTCAATGTTGTTGGAGCAAATAAGTATTCAGCCAAACCTTTCATTTGTGCCTTTGCAGCTAGTGGAAAGGTTTAGGGAAGCCATAAGATGAATGACTTACTGTGGAATATCCAAACTCTGACCAGCTCTTGTAGCCATAGTAGTCATGTGACTCATCCAATTAAATTGGTGGTCAATGGTGAGCCCCTTTGCAGTTAATGGCTGGGTATTCAGCAACACAATGCTGTTAGAAGTTAAGCAGCAGTGATTAAACTGGTTGGAGATGGTCATTATGTGACATTACTGTGAGAAAGGTCCTCATCATTCATCAGTTCAACCTGAATTGTGTTGTTGGAAGGAAGAACTGCATCAATATTTGAGGAGTTGCAAATTATATTGAAAATTGTATAATCAGCGAACATCCCCGCTTCTAACTTTAGGGAAAGGGAAGGTCATTGATGAAGCAGATGAAGATGGCTTGGCCTATGATACTACTCTGAGGAACTCCTGCAGTAATGCCCTGAAGTATTGGTGATTGGCTGCTCAACGACACCCTTCCAAATTTTGTTTTGAGTTTGGCAGGAATCCAACTAGTGGAGCATTTCAACCCTAATTTACATTGATTTCAGTTTTACTTCAGCTCCTTGATGTCACTGTTATGCACTACAGACTGTTATTCTTCTTGGTTGGATTGTATTTGTGCTTGTGCCGATTTGATACTCTGACATAGACAAATGACTTCTGCAAGTAATTTCAGTGCAAATTCCTATCAGAACAACCCATTATAAAATTGGTATAATTTCTGCCAAGTGTGATCCAAGAAATCCAGAGACAGCTGTGTGTTTTATAATGGAATCAGATTCATATATCACGAAAACAGATGCTTCAGTCCAACTTGTCCATGCTGACTGAGTTTCCCAAACTGAATTAGTCCCACTTACTTGTATTTGGCCCTTATCACTTTAAACCTTTCCTATTCATGTACCCAATCCAAATGTCTTTTAAATGTTGTACTGTACCTGCACCTACCACTTCCTCTGGCAGTACATTCTACATACGAAGCACCCTCCAAGTGAAAAAGTTACTCCTCAGGTCACATTTAAATCTTTCTTCTCTCACCTTAAAAATATGCCCCCTCGTTTTGAACTCCCCCATCCTAGGGAAAAGACCTTGGCCATTCACCTTATCTATGCTCCTCATGATTTTATTAACGTCTATAAGGTCACCCCCCAACCTCTTATGGTCCAGTGAGAAAAGTCCCAGCCTATTCAGCCTCCTTATAACTGAAACCTTTCAGTCCCGGCAACATTCTGGTACATCTTTTCTGAACCCCATCCCATTTAGTAATATCCTTCCGATAGCAGGATGACCAGAATTGGACACTGTACTCCAAAAGTGACTTCACCAACATCCTGCACAACAGCAACATGACTTCCCAACTTCTATACTCAATGGTCTGAGCAATGAAGCAAAGCGCACTAAACACCTTCTTAACCACCCTGTCTGCCTGTGATGCAACTTCCAAAGAACTACGTACCTGAACTCCTAGGTCTCTCTGTTTGACAACATGCCCTAGGGGCCTACCATTAACTGTTAAGTCCTGCCCTTGTTTGTCTTACCAAAACACACTTCACATTTATGCAAATTAAATTCATTCTCACTTGCCAAGAACTTGTATGGTACAAATGCTACTTGTCATTTATCAAACCTGCTATATTAGCCAAGTCTTGCTGTGTTCACATGAAAACAGACTGCTTCAGTATCTGAGCGTGAATGATGCTAAACATTGTACAAAGTCATCAGCAAACATCCCCACTTCTGTCCTTATGATGGAGGGAAGGTCATTGATGAAGCAGCTGAAGATGGTTGGGCCGAGGACACTGCCCTGAGGAACTCCTGCAGAAATGTCCTGGCGCTGAGATGGGTGACCTTCGACAACCACGACCATCTTCCGATGTGCCAGGTATGACCCCAAAAAAACAGTGAGTCTAAACCACAGTTGCCCCACCCCAACACTCGATGCCAGACTTCCAGGGATCCTTGATGCCACACTCCATCAAATACTGCCTTGATGTATCTCACCTCATCTGTAATTCAGCTCTTTTGACAATGTTTGAATCAAGGCTGTTCAGAGATTAGGAGCTGGGATGGCCTTGGCAGCACCTAAACTGAACATCAATCAGCGTGTTATTCCTTTGCAAGTACTGAATGATCACATGGTCAATGACACTGTCCACCATTACACTGATGATGATCAAGGGGAGATTGATGGGCTGTAATTGGCTGGTTCGGATCCATTCGACATTTTATGCCCAATTTTCCACATGGTCGGCTAGATGCCAGAGTCGTAGCTCTACTGGAATATCTTGGCTGGGGGCATGGCTCATTCTGAAACGCAAGCCTTGAATACTATTGTTGCAATGTTGTCCAGGCCCAAAGCCTTGGTAGTATCCAGATTTTTTTGCAACCTTTTCTTGATATCACAAGGAGTGAACTGGATTGGTTTAAAACTAGCACCCAATGGGAATCTTTGGAGGAGGTAAAGATGAACCATATCCTCAGCACTTTGGGCTGAAGTTGGATGAAAATGCTTCAGCCTCATTGGTTGCACTGTTGTGCTGGGTTCCACCAGCATTGAAGATGGGGAATATTTATGGAATCTCCTTCTCCAGTGAATTGTTTAATTGTCCACCACCATTCATGATTAATGTAACAGGACTGCAAAGCTTATATATGATCCATTGGTACTGGGAATCACTTAGCTCTAACACTTAGATTGTATAACTTGTTGCTTATGCTGTTAGGCATGCAAGTAGTTCTGTTTTATAACTCCAGCGGGTCAACACCTCATTTTTTAGATATGTCAGGTTCTGCTCCTGTCATGTCCTCCTGCTTCTTCATTAAACTATGACAGATCCCCTGGTTTGATAGTAATGGTGGAGGACCAGACCATGATTACAAATTTTGGTTGAATGCAATCTTCCTGCTGCTAATGGCTCACAACACTTCATGGATGTCCAGTTTTGAGGGGCTAAATCTGTTCAAAGTCTGTCCTTTTTAGCTATGCTACTGCCACACAACACAATGGACAATATCCTCAATGTGAAGATGGCACTTTGTCTCAAAGAAATGTGTAGTGATCACTTTGACTGATATGGTCATGGACAGATGCATCTTCAGTAAGTTGACTGGGGTGGCACAGTGGCTCAGTGGTTAGCAATGCTGCCTCACAGTGCCAGGGGCCCAGGTTCAGCTCCACCCTCGGGCAACTGTCTGTGTGGAGTTTGCACATTCTCCCTGTGTCTGCGTGGGTTTCCTCCTACAGTCCAAAGATATGCAGGTTAGGTGGATTGGCCATGCTAAATCACCCATAATGCCCAGGGACATGCCAGCTGGGTGGAATGCCCTTTGGAGGGTTGGTATGGACTTGACCGGCCGAATGGCCTGTTTCCATACTGTAGGGATTTTATGTGGTGAGAATAAAGTCGAACAGATTATTTTCTTTGCCACCTGCCATAGACTCCGTCCAGCAGCAATGTCCTTCACGATTCGATCAGCTCAGTGAGCTGTGGTGCTACTGAGCCACTCTTGGTGGTAGACATTGAAATCGCCCACAGACAGTACATCGTTCTCTTGCCACCATCAGTGCTTCCTCCAAGTGATGTTAATGAACACTGATTCATTAGCCAAATGAATGGAGGGTGATCAGAAAAGGATTTCCTTGCCATGACCTGATGCATGAGGTTTCATGTGGTTCAGATTCAATAGTTGAGGACCCACAGGGCAACTCCTTCCTGTCACTACCTCTGGTAGGGTCCGTCCTGCCAGTATGACTGACCATAGACATCACCATAATGATTGCTGAATGAGGTACGACTCTGAGAGAATGACTATGTCAGTGTGTTCGTCTCCCAATTTTCACACAAAGTGCCAGATATTGATAAGGAAGACTTTAAGGCCAACAGTACTGTTTTTCCTTTGGTCATTTCTGGTGCCGAGGTCGATGCCACATGGTCCACCCAGTTTCATTTCTTTGATGAAGTTTTGTAGTGCCTTCTGCAATGCCTTTCAGATAGCAGTTAAGAGTCAACCACATTGCTGTGGAATTAGAGTCACATGCAGGCCAGACCAGCTAAGGATGGCAGATTTCCTTCCCTAAAAAGGACATTAGGCGAACCAGATTAAAAAAAAAACTAACCCACAATGGTTACATGTCACCATGAGGTCAGATTTTTATTGAATTCAAAATTTCATTATCTACTGTGGTAGGATTCAAATCCTTGTCCCCAGAAGAATATTAATGTTAGATTTTGGACTACTAGCCCAGTGACACTGTCAATCCATTACTGCCTCCCCCCAAAGTAGGGTATGATGACACACACCTTTAAGAGAAGACATCTTAAAAGCACCTGTCAATCACTACTTAGCTCAACAAGTTATGATGCATTCGTCCCATGACTCATTAGGCAGTCTGAAGTAAAAGTTACAAATGTTGGTTTTTTTATACTTAAGCTTGAAGATAGGGGCATATCGTGGGAAAGAACCCACACTATTGTTTCACCAATCCTTGCATGTGATTGGTAGGATTGTCTAAATTAAGAATGCAATAGTAAGTTGCTGCACAATGAACGTAATTAATTTCTTCAATGCGGTTTGGACATTTAAAATAACTTGAAGAAAATTGCAAGATCAAGATTACAGACTTTTGTCAATTGCAATCCTCCTTAAGGCCATTCCACTGAGCACTGTCTACTACCAAAGTTACAAGCTGTCATTTCTTTCTGAGCATTGATTTACAACTGCGCTGCATGGAGAAGTCAAATCAATAATGGATGCAAGCCAGGTGCTTCTAAAGTAGTACCTGCACCTGAAAACAGGGTGTTTGTACAAACACCTCTCACAATATTCAAATGAGGATTGCTGCAAATTGATTTTGAACACAAGAATTATCAAATGTAGGATGACAATTCCTTTGCTGGATCCAATATGTTGCCTATTTAGATACCAACAGGAATAAAATTACCTCAAAATGCAAGTTCCTATTTGGCATTCTGCTTATTGCCTCTCACACCAAAGTCTGAACAGCTTCACTAGTATAAAATAAAAACTGAAAGAACTGCCGATGCTGTAAATCAGGGACAAAAACAAAGTTGCTGGAAAAGCCCAGCAGGTCTGGCAGCATCTGTGAAGGAGAAAAACAGAGTTAACGTTTTGGGTCCAGTGTTCTGAGGAAGGGCCACCAGATCTGAAGCATTAACTCTGTTGTTTCCTTCATAGATGCTGCCAGACCTGCTGAGCTTTTACAGCAACTTTGTTTCTGTAGCTTCACTTTTACACCTGCCATTTTTATTTCAGTCACATTGACCTCAATGCTTAGGCCCAATTGTAAGAAAGGTTATGGCAAAGTCACCATAGTCCTACTAGACCGTAGGACTGCTCTCTATAGAGAGATGACTGGTGGTGGTTTAACCTCAGGTAAGGGAAGAGCTTGAGAAGGTGAATCCTTGGTGGTGACCTCAGTCAGTATGGAAATGAACCAATGGTGTTGGCACCACTCTGTATCGTGAATCGAGCCATCAAGCCACCTGAGCTAACTGATCAGTGTAACTAAGTGGGCAGTTTGTCTGCAACTAACCTGCTGGGAGCAAACCTTTATTGATCAACTTGACATCCTCTTCAGATTTTTCTGATGTACTTCATTCATTAATAAAAAGCAAATGGCTGATCACTAGACTTACATCATATTCAGAGTATGTTGTAGAATTTATCTTGTTCATATTTATTTTTATATTTGGTTTGAAGCCAAATAAATTGAACCTGAGGCATGCTCCTGATTAAAAAAAGACAACTTCCAAGAAAATTGAAAATTGTGAAATAACACATTTTAAAAAAATGTGTACTAGCTAATGTTGGAACAAATCTTGGCCATTCAGCCTGTCAGGCCTGCTCTCTGATAATGGCTGATCACCTACCCCAATGTCATTTTCCCACACTCTCTCCATATCCCTTGATGTTATTAATCTTCAGAAATCTATTGATTTCTATGTTGAACATGCTTAATGATTGAGCTTCCACAGCTGTTTGAGGTAGGGAGTTCCACTAATTCTGTTCTAGTTACAAAATTATGATTTTCAATTCAAATCAAGGAGATTTTTAAAAATCAACTTACTTCCTTCTATTAAAAAAAGGTGGATAGCAACTTGCAATCTAAAAGGAATAATTACTACAAGGAATTACAATTCGTATCCCAGCTTCTGACATTCTGCTTTAAAACACGGTCTGCAACAGAAATGATAAGTGTTTCAACAGGAGCTACTGTTCAGCAGACTGCAGTCCAATCAGACTCCCACAAAACATTACTGAACTAACTCCACTGAGGCCGGTACCTCATCACCAAGTCCTTGACACTGATCCAGCTTCCTCAGAGCCAGCTCTCAGAGTGAGCAGGATGTCTGACACTCTTGTTTATATCTGTCAGCCAGGGCTCCCTGATTGGACCAGATTAATAGTTCCAATCAAAGAACTCATTTATATGAGGTCCACCTAGCTGACTTTGTTACAATCACTACAATTAGCATGCTAAAAAATTGAAAGGATTGCAATGTGTGTTTACTTATAAGACAAGAACTGATTCAAAGTGTAAATTAGAGATGAGTACAGTACCTGTTATTGACTTTATGAAGACTTCAGAGAGTAGACGCACTTATTGCCTAGAGACATGACTGATGGCATCTTGGGGCATGTTTAAACTTTTCTCATTTTTAAGGAGCGGCTAGGCAATAACACAGGGAATGAGCATGATGTTTTCACATGTCAGTGATATAGACAGAAAATCTCACTAATCACCTGGAATATTGTCTGAAAGACTAATTCTGTATAACATTAATGCAATTCAAGTAGATCGTCGTAAAAGTAAACCATTCCCTTTAGTGCTCAAGGTCTACTTTGTAACTTTGATGGTCAATGCAAGCTGAAATTTCTATTTGAGCTTCCATCCAATCTTTATACAAAATTTCCACAAAAGCATTATTTATTTAGTGGTTACATCACAAACCAGCATGGTTTGCTTTGGGTTTTCCAATGAAATTCAGAAAAAATTGCATGCATTTCCTCCAATTGAAAATTTAGTGGCTTTATAACCATTCATTGTAATTATTTATGAGTTGCACCATCAGCAAGAGTACACAATTAATAATAATGTATTAATTTAAAAAAAAATTACTTTATTTTTTCTCTAAGTAAAACCATGCTGCTCGTTCCCACTTTTACATTTCCAGCTGAGGATTGGCCAGCAGCTCTTGGTGAGCAGGACCCTTGTCCCCAGGATCTTTGATCCTGCCCCAGGAGCACTTTGTCAAGTGGGTCTTCCCCAAGAGAAGTGATACAAGGCTCTTGAGACCTCATCATCTCCACGAAATGTCACTCAAGGCTTCTGAAACAATAGACTTGTAACTGGAAAGCCGAAGGTGGAAATGGCAAATTAAATTTTTATTTTAAAAGAGTTTTAACGGGGAAGGGGATGGTGCTTCAGTAAAGGGAACTAATATGAACATAATGGAGAAGTCATGGCCCGGAGTTCGATGAAAAAGGTGATGGGGAAGCTAAGATTTGGGAAGTATAGGGATGGGGAGATAGATGCGAGCTTCCAAAAAGGAACTCCAGGGCTGGAGTTCCAACTTGACTGGAGAAGCATCGGTGGAAACTATATCGGGAAAGTGACTAGGATGCTGGAGATGTGGATATCAAAAAGATGGAAACTACCAAGTAGTAAATTAGCTTTTCTACTAAAATAAAAAGAGCTCAATATAAATTAAAAATCAACTTTACTTTAAAGGCTCAATCCTAATGTTGGGTTTTGCAAACACATATCCTCATCTTCATCAGTGAAGACAGGAATATTGAAGTGGGTGGAGAAACTGATGGCACGATATCAATTTATCTTGGATCTACTATCACTAACATCACAGTAAGGCAGAAAGAAATGTGATTCAACTGAAAAATGAGGGATATTTTCCATTAGCCCCATTCCAAACAGAACATCTTATTACTGTGTACTGTGCCATCTAGTGCCTCATTTAAGAACCAACTGCAGGCAAGCAAGGTTTAGAAATTTGAACAGTTGATGTTGAGAGATCTGGAATGCATTCAAAGTTGTCAGGCAGTAAAATGCTTAGCTCAGTGTTCTGGAGTTCTGAAGGACGGTCACTGGACGTGAAATGTTAACTCTGATTTCTCTCCACAGATGCTACCAGACTTGCTGAGCTTTTCCAACAATTTCGGATTTTGGTTTCCAGCATCCTCAGTTCTTTCATTTTTCCTTTAAATTCTTAATGCTCTCTATTAAAAACATGAAATCAAATAAAGCAGCCTGGTCAAAAGTGGAGTCGGGTTAGGTCCTAGCTCTTAATTTTGATTCTCAAATGTTGTCAACTAACTATGGATCAAAATTTAATAGTGTTCAGCCTGTATCCACTGTACTTTTATATTCCAACTGGTTTAGGGACATAAAAACAGGAGTAGGCCATTCAGCCTATAATGCCCCCACCATTCAATACAATCTTAGCCGATTGAATACTTCATTATCTTTTACTCACCCCATTACTGTCACTCCACATGCCACTGATAATCAGAACTCTATCAATACAAAGCAATGGGGATGGGGTGAGGACGAGATGCATATTCATTTACACAGTAGCGCCTTAAGGCTTCTTGCTCACACTATGCAATACAGGTATTGGATTCTTCCCCTATAAAAGATATAAATACTCTCAGCTCGGAAGGTAAGATAGGGTTAGAGGTGTAAGCACATGGCTCACTACATTTCTGGAAGGAGAATAATCTAAAATAACTTCATAGCCAGCAACCTCACCTAAAGGTTGCTAGAATTAGTGTTGTAGTCCTACAGCATGGACACAGATTCTTCAGTCCAACTCATCTGTGCCGACAGATATCCTGAACTGACCTGGTCCCATTTGCCAGCATTTGCCCCATATCTCACTGAACCCTTCCTATTCATATACCCGTCCAAATGCCTTTTAAATGTTGTAATTTGCGACAGTTTCCATCACCTCCTCTAGCAGCTCGTTCCACACACATGCCACCCTTTGCGTGAAAAAATTGCCCCTTAGGCTTCTTTTAAATCTCTCCCCTCTCACCTTAAACCTATGCCCTCTAGTTTTGATTCCCCCATCCTGGGGAAAAGACTTTGGCTATTCACCCTATGATTTTATAAAGATCGAGAAAGGCCACCCCTCCTTATAGCTCAAACACTTCAATCTGGCAACATCCCTGTACATCTTTTCTGCACCCTTTCAAGTTTAACAACATCTTTCCTATAGCAGGGAGACCAGAACTGAAAGCAATGGTCTCAACAGTGTCCTGCACAGCTACAACTCTTACTCAATGCACTGACGAACGATGTAAGCATAAAAAACTTCTTTTTCACCACCCTGTCTATCTTTGACTCCACTTTGTAGGAACTATGAACCTGCACCCCTAGGTCTCTTTGCTCAGCAACACTCCCCAGGACCTATCATTAAGTGTATGAGTTCTGCCCTGATTTGCTTTGCCAAAATGCAACACCTTACATTTCTCTAAATTAAACTTCATCTGCCACTTCTTGGCCCACTGGCCCATCTGATCGAGGTCCTGTTGTACTGAAGTATCCTTCTTCACTGTCACTACACCATCAATTTTTGTGTCATCTGCAAACTTACTAACCATATCTCCTATATTTATATCCAAATCATTTATATAAATGACAAAAAAACAGTGGACCCAACACTGATCCTTGCAGCACATCACTGGTCACAGGCCTCCCCAAAAAGCAATCCTCCACCACCACCCTCTATCTCCTGCCTTCTAGCCAAGTTTGTATACATGTGATCTAACCTTGATAACCAGTCTACCATGTGGAACCTTGTTGAATGCTTTGCTGAAGTCCATATAGACAACATCTACTGCTCTGCCTTCAATCTTTTTTGTCACTCCTTTAAAAAGACTTAATCAAGTTAGTCAGACCTGATTTCCCACACACACAGCCATGTTGACTATCTCTAATCAGTCCTTGCCTTTCCAAATGCATGTAAATCCTGCTTCTCAGAAACCTCTGCAACAGCTTACCGACCACTGACGTCAGGTTCACCGGTCTATAGTTCCCTGGCTTATCCTTACATTTCTGCTGTACCGGTATAGCGATTTCTTAAATAATGGCACCATGTTAGTCAACCTCCAGTTTTCTAGCACTTTGCCTATGGCTATCGATGAAACAAATATCTAGCAAGGGGTCCAGCAATCTCTTCCCTAGCTTTCCACCAAGTTCTGGGATATACCTGATCAGGTCCTGGGGATTTATCCACCTTCTGCTTTTTAAGACTTCCAGATCCTTCTCTTCTGTAATGTGGACACTTCAAGATATCACTATTTCCCAAGTTCTCTAACTTCTATGTTCTTCTCCACAGTAAATACTGACACAAAATACTAATTTAGTATCTCACTCATTTCCTGTGGTTCCACACATTGATAGCCTTGTTAGTCTTTAAGGGGCCCTATTCTCTCCCTAATTATTCTTTTACCCTTAATGTATTTGTACAATCTCTTTGGATTCTCCTTAACCCTATCCACCAAAGCTATCTCATGTCCTCTTTTCACCCTCCTGATTTCCCTCCTAAACATAAAGGTAGTTCTCCAAAATGCAATTGTTGCGTTCTGCCGTGACCTTGCACTACAGAAATTCATGCTATAGAAAACCGCCATAGAAAATCACATTATAGGGAAATCGCTATAGGAAATTGTTATACCCGTACAGCAGAAAGTTCGCATTACCCAAAAAGCATCCACTATTCATCAATCACGTTACAGCCAATTCGCATTAAATGAAACATGTGTTATAACAGAAATACCTGTACTCCTACTGCCCTTATCCTCCCTGAGGAGTTCCCTCGATCCCAGCTGTCTATACCTGACACATGCCTCCTCCTTTTTCTTGACCAGAGCCTCAATTTCTCTCGTCATCCAGCATTCCCTACACCTACCAGCCTTGCCCTTCACACTAACAGGAACATACTGTCTCTGGACTCTTGTTATCTCATTTTTGAAGGCCTCCCGCTTTCCAACCATCCTTTTACCTGCAAATAGCCTCTTCCAATCAACTTTTGAAAGTTCTTGCCTAATACTATCAAAATTGGCCTTAGTCCAATTCAGAACTTTAACTTTTAGGTCAAATCTATCCTTCTCCATAACTATTTTAAAACTAATAGAATGATGGTCAGTGACCCCAAAGTGCTCCCCCACTGATACCTCAGTCACTTGCCCTGCCTTATTTCCCAAGAGAAGGTCAAGTTTTGCTCCTTCTCTAGTAGGTACATCCACATACTGAATCAGAAAATTTTCTTGTATCCACTGAACAAATGCCACTCCACCTGATCCCTTAACACTATGACAGTCCCAGTCTATGTTTGGAAAGTTAAAATCCCCTACCACTACAACCCTGCTACTCTCACAGAAATCTGAGATAGCTTTACATTTTTGCTCCTCAATTTCTCGGTGACTGTTGGGGGGCCTATAATATGATAAGGAGATCATCCCTTTCTTATTTCTTAGTTCCACCCAAATAACTTGACTGGATGTTCCTCCAGGAATATCCTTCTTAACTACAGCCATAATGTTATCCTGAACCAAAAAGGCCACTCATCCTCCTCTTTCCCCTCCCCTCTGCCCCTTCTATCCTTTGTATAGCATTTATACCCAGGAACATTAAGCTGCCAGTCCTACCCTTCCCTGAGCCAGCTATGATATCCCAATCCCATGTTTCCAACCATAAGAACATAAAAACTAGGAGCAGGAGTAGGCCGTCTGGCCCTTCGAGCATGCTCCACCATTCAATAAGATCATGGCCAATCCTTTCGTGGACTCAGATCCACTTATCCGCATTCTCACCGTATCCCTTAATTCCTTTATTGTTCAAAAAGATTCTACCTTTTTTTTAAAAACATTTACTGAAGTAGCGTCAACTACTTCACTGGGCAAGGAATTCCATAGATTAACAACCCTCTGGGTGAAGAAATTCCTTCTCAGTTCAGTCCTAAATCTGCTCCCTCTAATCTTGAGGCTATGCCCTCTTGTCCTAGCTTCACCTGCCAGTGGAAACATCCTCTCTACTTCTATCTTATCTATTCCCTTCATAATTTTATATGTTTCTATAAGATCCCCCCTCAATCTTCTGAATTCCAATGAATATAATCCCAATCTACTCAGTCTCTCCTCATAAACCAACCTCCTCAACTCCGGAATCAACCTAGTGAACCTCCTTTGCACCCCCTCCATGCACCATGCCCTGAGGTCCTCTGCCTTACCTGTCAGCCCTCATACATTGAAATAATTGTAGCTTAATTTATCGCCTTGACTATTTAACTTGTTTCTCTTTTCAACTGTACCAGCCTCAGACTTTTCTCTTTTCACATTATCTCCTTGGGTTACATCCACCACCACCGACCACCGCCCCCGCCACCCCCCCACCCCACCCCCCTCCCCCCCACCATTCCTTTACTAGTTTAAAGCCTCCCAAGTAGCACTAGCAGATCTGCCTGCCAGGGTATTGGTCCCATTCCAATTCAAGTGCAACCTTCCTTCCTATATGGGTGACTTCTACCCCTGAAGAGATCCACCTGATCCAAAAATGTGAATCGCTGCCCCCTACCCTGGCTCCTCAGCCACTCATTCATCTGCCCTGTCCTCCTATTCCTAATCTCACTAGCACATGGCACTGGGAGTAATCCAGATATTACTATCCTCGATGACTTACTTTTTAATCTCCTGCCTAATTTCCTACATTGTCTCTGCAGAACCTCATCCCTTTCAGTTCCTGTCATTGATACCAACATGTACAATGACCTTCTGCTGGTCCCTCTCCCTTTCGAGAAAATTCTGCACCCTCTCCAAGACATCTTTGCCCCGGCACCAGGAACGCAACACACTGTTCTGATGGCTTGTTGTTGGTTGCAGAGACATCTGTCTGTGCCCCTGACCAGACAGTCCCCTATCACAATATCATTGAGAAACAACAAAGTATAATTTAAAAAAAAACTTTGCTTTTCAAAATCAAGTTAAGAAATGAAAGTTGCAATTACTTAGGATGGCTATAACCAACCGATCTTTGCCAACATCCTTGTTTTATTTCATTTTCTGAAGAAGGGTCCCGACCCAAAACATCAGCTTTCCTGCTCCTCTGATGCTGCCTGCTGTGTTCCTCCAGCTCCACACTGTGTTATCTCTGACTCCAGCATCGGCAGTTTTTACTATCTCTGATCTTTGCCAACATTCTTGTTCTGAAACAAGTGGCTCCTTAAATCAGATGTAGGTCATAGTTTAGTAGCTGACAACAAGAAAAAAAAAACTACTTGGCACACAGTCAGTAAGCTAATTAACCAAAAGAACAGGTTCACTGTACATGGAGACTCAAATTTAGCAGCTGCAAATGTTAGTTGACTATGATTGAATTTTCAAATTCAATATCACTGATGGTACTGTTTTGCTGCACAGAAATCTCAGGAATGATTCATTTATTGAGCAACAAGAATGTACTTTAGTTGTGTGCTACCTGCAAGCTGCTTTGAAAAGCTGTGAACAAAACTTTATCAAGCAATCATCCCGGCAGAAGTTTTAAATTCCATTTCTTTTGGCCAGCCCTTGTATATAGTCAATTGCTTCAGGACTATGCTTTCCCAGTAAAACTGAAGTGTTGAACTCCTACAACAAGGAGACCCGTGTGCTTTGTAAAATAATATGTATGTGTGAAGCTATGTTTGCTCAGCTCAACTAAGCCTTCAAGGCAAACTAAACTTTGTTCCGATAGGCAGTTCTTATACAGTTTTCCTATCAGATGTTTAAGCTTATTGTTTAAAAATGCATTCATGGGATGCTAACTATTATTGCCGATCTCTCAATGCTCTCAAAATGGTAGTGATGAGCTTGAACTGCTGCAGTGCTTGTGGTGTGGGGACTTTCTGTGGTTGTGCTGTTAGGTATGGAGCTCCAAGATATTGTCTCTGCAACAGTGAGATAAAGTGAAGTAAGGCTAGTACGTGACTGTGAGGGAAACTTGCAGATGGTGGTCTTTCCATGTATCTGCTGACTTTGTTCTTCAAGGTAGTAGAGATCATGGATTTGGAAGGTGCCATCCAAGGAGCCTTGGTGTGTTGCAGTGCAGTTTACAGACGGTATATACCGCTGCTGTGCATTAATGGAGGGCGGAGGTTGAAGATGTCATATGGAGTGCCAGTCAAATGGGCTGCTTTATACTGGATCGTGTAGAGTTTCTTGAATGCTGTTGGAGTTGCACTCATCCAGACAATAGAGACTATTCCACCACACTCCTGATTTGTTCCTTGCAGATGGTGGACAGGTTTTGTGGAAGCTGGTGATGAGTTACTTGCTATAGAGTTCCCAATCTGAACTGTTCTTGTAGCAGCCACGATATTCATACGGCTAGTCTAGTTCAGCAGTAACCTCCAGGATGTTGATAGTGGCGAATTCGGCAATGAAAACGCCATTGAACACCAGGGGACAATGGTTGGGTTCTCCCATTAGAATTGCTCATTGACTGGCACTTGCATGGCATGAATGTTGCTTGCCACTTACCAGCACAAGCTCCATATATCCATGTCTTGCTTCATTTTGAGATGACTGCTTCAATTTCTGAGGAGTTGCAAATGGTGTTGAACGTTCTGCAATTATCAGTGAACATCCTCACTTCTAACCTTATGATGGAGGGTGGTCATTGATGAAGCAGCTGAAGATGGTTGGGCCCAGGACACTATCCGGAGGAACCCCTGCTGCTCAGCTGATTGACCTCCAACGACCATAGAATCACACAGCATGAAAACAGACCCCTCGGTCCAACTCATCCATGCCAACCAAGTTTCCCAAACTAAACTAGTCCCACTTGCCTGCGTTTGGCCCATATCCTTCTAAACCTCTCCTAATCACGTAACTGTCGAAATGTCTTTTAAATGTTGTAACTGGAATCACATGTAGGCCAGATCAGGTAAGGCAACAGTTTCCTACCTTAAAGGGCATTAGTGAACCAGATGGGCTTTTCCAACAATCAACAATGGATTCATGGTCATCATTAGATTCTTAATTCCAGATATTTTTATTGAATTCAAATTCCACCATCTGCCGTGGTGGGATTCGAACTTGGGTCCCCAGAACTTTATCGGAGACTCTGGAACAACAGGCCAGCGATAATACTACGAGGCCATTGCCTCCCCAGGTGCTGCCTTGATGTCAAGCGCAGTTACCCTCACTATTCCTCCTGAACTCAACTCTTTTGACCATGTTTGAACTAAGGCTCTCATGAGGTTACGAGCTGAGTGAACACAAAGCACCTCAAACTAAACATTGTCAGCAGTTTATTGTTGAGTATGCACCACTTGATAACAACAACTTCCATCACTGCCCTGAGAATTGAGTGTCAACTGATGGGGCAGCATTGATATGTGTGGACTGGACAACTTCCCACATTGCCAGTGTTGTAACTAGGCTGTAACAGCTTGACCAGAGGTGTGGAGCACAAGTCTTCAGTATTATTCCTGGAACGTTGTCAGGACACATAGCATTTACAGTATTTAGTGTGTTCAGCCATTTCTTAAGATCATGGACAGTGAATTGCATTAGCTAAGGGCTAGCATATGATGCTGGGGCTTCAGGAGGAGGCCTGAGAAGTAACTATTGTAGTAAGATCTAATGAAATATCCTTCATGTAATCTATCTAGCAAGATTGGAGGACCCTTTAAAATAGAGAGAGTTTAATAGTCTGAATTAAGCATATGTTCTTTGCAGACTGAATTAAAGGAAAGACTCTTGGAATAAGAGCACATGCCAATTTTTTTCCTTTTCAAGTATATATGCAACATCCTTTTTAAAGTTAGTATTGATTCTGTTTCCCACCAGCATTTCAGGCAATGCATTCCAGATTGTGATAACTTGCTGCATTAAAAACAGCTTGCTGTCTTCTGCCACCCTAAGATCTTTTACTCGTTATTTTCAATCTGCATCCTTTAGTTCTGTGATTTCTATTAGCAGAAATTTCTTTCAATCTGCTCTATCATTTTGAACATAAAGACTAGTAAAATAAAACCTCCATTTGTTCAGCGACGGCAGTCAGGAGAGAGCGCGAGGGGACTGCCGGGAAGGTGAGCTTTTCATTTCCACAGCGGAGCTGAGTGGGAGCGGTCGAATTGCGCTCTGGGAAGGTGAGTGAACTGATATGTTTGGGCAGTGGCTAAACCCGAAACACTACATGCGTAGTGTCTCCCACCCACCCTCCTCCTCTGACCAAAAAAAAAGACTCCATGGTGTGTTGATAAGGTAAGGTTTTTCTTTTTCTTTTTCTTTTATCGTGTGCTGGCAAGTAGAGTGATTGGTAAAAATGTTTTCATTTCATTTATCTTTTATTTGATATTATAGTAGGACTAAGCTAAGCTTAAGAGTAAAAATGGCAGGAGATCCCAGACCCATGTTATGCTCCTCTTGCTCAATGTGGGAGCTCAGGGACGCGGCTGAAGTCCCTGATTCCTACACGTGCAGGAAGTGTGTCCAGCTGCAGCTCTTGTTAGACCGCATGACGGCTCTGGAGCTGCGGATGGACTCACGTTGGAGCATCCGTGATGCTGAGGAAGTTGTGGATAGCACGTTCAGCAAATTGGTCACCCCGCAGATTAGGATTGCTGAGGGAGAAAGGGAATGGGTGACCAAAAGGCAGAAAACAAAATGCAGGAAGGCAGTGCAGGTGTCCCCTGCAGTCATCTCCCTCCAGAACAGGAATACACCATTTTGGATACTGTTGGGGGAAATGGCTCACCAGGTGAAGGCAGCAGTAGCCAGGTTCATGGCACCGTGGCTGGCTCTGCGGTACAGAAGGGTGGGGAAAAAGAGCGGAAGGGCTGCAGTCATAGGGGATTCGATTGTAAGGGGAGTAGACAGGCAGTTCTGTGGTCGAAAACGAGACTCCCGAATGGTATGTTGCCTCCCAGGTGCACGGGTCAGGGATGTCTCAGATCGACTGCAGGACATTCTGAAGGGGGAGGGTGAACAGCCAGCTGTCGTGGTGCATATAGGCACCAATGATATAGGTAAAAAACGGGACGAGGTCCTACAAGCAGAATTTAGGGAGTTAGGAGCCAAGTTAAAAAGTAGGACCTCAGAGGTAGTAATCTCAGGATTGCTACCAGTGCCACGTGCTAGTCAGAATAGAAATGAAAGAATAGGCAAGAAAAATGAGTGGCTTGAGAGATGGTGCAGGAGGGAGGGGTTCAGATTTTTGGGACATTGGGACCGGTTCTGGGGGAGGTGGGACTATTACAAATTGGACGGTCTACACCTGGGCAGGACTGGAACCAATGTCCTAGGGGCTGCTTTTGCTTAAGCTGTTGGGGAGGGTTTAAACTAATGTGGCAGGGAGATGGGAACCAAATGAGGAGGTTAGTGGACAGTAAGGAGGTAGTAACTAAAACCTGTAAGGAACTAGATAATGAAGTCAATGTGACTGAGGGGAAGAGTAGGCAGAGAGCAGATGATGAACCCAAAGGGACAGGTGGTCTGAGGTGTTTTAATGCGAGAAGTGTAGTAGGTAAGGCAGATGAACTTAGGGCTTTGATTAGTACCTGCGAGTATGATGTTATTGCTATTACTGAGACTTGGTTGAGGGAAGGGCAAGATTGGCAACTAAATATCCCAGGATATAGATGCTTCAGGCGGGATAGAGAGGGAGGTAAATGGGGTGGAGGAGTTGCATTACTGGTCAAAGAGGATATCACAGCTGTGCTGAAGGAGGGCACTATGGAGGACTCGAGCAGTGAGGCAATATAGGCAGAACTCAGAAATAGGAATGGTGCGGTAACAATGTTGGGGCTGTACTACAGGCCTCTCAACAGCGAGCGTGAGATAGAGGTACAAATATGTAGACAGATTATGGAAAGATGTAGGAGCAACAGGGTGGTGGTGATGGGAGATTTTAATTTTCCCAACATTGACTGGGATTCACTTAGTGTTAGGGGTTTAGATGGAGCAGAATTTGTAAGGAGCATCCAGGAGGGTTTTATAGAGCAGTATGTAAATAGTCCAACTCAGGAAGGGGCCATACTGGACCTGGTGTTGGGGAATGAGCCCGGCCAGGTGGTTGAAGTTTCAGTAGGGGTTACTTTGGGAATAGTGTTCACAATTCCGTAAGTTTTACAATATTGATGGACAAAGACGAGAGCGGTCCTAAAGGAAGAGTGCTGAATTGGGGGAAGGCCAACCAAAGCAAAATTCCGCAGGAGCTGGGGAATGTGGATTGGGAGCAGCTGTTTGAGGGTAAATCCACATTTGATATGTGGGAGGCTTTTAAAGAGAGGTTGATTCGAGTGCAGGACAGACATGTCCCTGTAAAAATGAGGGACAGAAAGGGCAAGATTAAGGAACCATGGGTGACAGGTGAAATTATGAGACTAGCAAAGAGGAAAAAGGAAGCATACATAAGGTCTAGGCGACTGAAAACAGATGAAGCTTTGGAAGAATATCGGAAAAGTAGGACCAATCTGAAACGAGGAATTAAGAATGCTAAAAGGGGTCACGAAATATCTTCTGCAAACAGGGTTAAGGAAAATCCCAAAGCCTTTTATTCGTACATAAGGAGCAAGAGGGTAACGAGAGAAAGGGTTGGCCCACTCAAGGACAAAGGAGGGAAGTTATGCGAGGAGTCAGAGAAAATGAGTGAGATTCTTAATGAGTACTTTGCGTTGGTATTCACTGAGGAGAGGGACATGACGGATGTTGAGGTTAGGGATAGATGTTTGATTACTCTAGGTCAAGTCGGCATAAGGAGGGGGAAGTGTTGGGTATTCTAAAAGGCATTAGGGTGGACAAGTCCCCAGGTCCGGATGGGATCTATCCCAGGTTACTGAGGGAAGCGAGAGAGGAAATAACTGGGGCCTTAACAGATATCTTTGCAGCATCTTTGAGCACGGGTGAGGTCCCAGAGGACTGGATAATTGCTAATGTTGTCCCCTTGTTCAAGAAGGGTAGCAAGGATAATCCAGGTAATTATAGACGGGTGAGCCTGACGTCAGTGGTGGGGAAGCTGCTGGAGAAGATACTGAGGGATAGGATCTATTTACATTTGGAAGAAAATGGGCTTATTAGTGATAGGCAGCATGGTTTTGTGCAGGGAAGGTCATGTCTTAGCAACTTGATAGAATTCTTTGAGGAAGTGACAAAGTTGATAGATGAGGGAAGGGCTGTAGATGTCATATACATGGACTTCAGTAAGGCGTTTGATAAGGTTCCCCATGGTAGGCTGATGGAGAAAGTGAAGTCGCATGGGGTCCAGGGTGTACAGCTAGATGGATAGAGAACTGGCTGGGCAACAGGAGACAGAGAGTTGTAGTGGAAGAGAGTTTCTCAAAATGGAGAACTGTGACCAGTGGTGTTCCACAGGGATCCGTGTTGGGACCACTGTTTGTGATATACATAAATGATCTGGAGGAAGGTATAGATGGTCTGATTAGCAAGTTTGCAGATGACACTAAGATTGGTGGAGTAGCAGATAGTGAAGGGGACTGTCGGAGAATGCAGCAGAATACAGATAGATTGGAGAGTTGGGCAGAGAAATGGCAGATGGAGTTCAATCCAGGCAAATGCGAGGTGATGTATTTTGGAAGATCCAATTCAAGAGCGAACTGTGCGGTAAATGGAAAAGCCCTGGGGAAAATTGATGCATAGAGAGATCTGGGTGTTCAGGTCCATTGTACCCTGAAGGTGGCAACGCAGGTGGATAGAGTGGTGAAGAAGGCATACGCCATGCTTTCATTCATTGGACGGGGTATTGAGTACAAGAGTTGGCAGGTCATGTTACAGTTGTATAGGACTTTGGTTTGACCACATTTGGAATACTGCATACAGTTCTGATTGTCACATTACCAAAAGGATGTGGATGCTTTGGAGAGGGTGCAGAGGAGGTTCACCTGGATGTTGCCTGGTATGGAGGGCGCTAGCTATGAAGAGAGGTTGAGTAGATTAGGATTATTTACATTAGAAAGACAGAGGTTGAGGTGGGACCTGATTGAGGTCTACAAAATCATGAGAAGTATAGACAGGGTGGATAGCAAGAAGCTTTTTCCCAGAGTGGGGGACTCAATTACTAGGGGTCACGATTTCAAGATGAGAGGGGAAAAGTTTAAGGGCGATATGTGTGGAAAATTCTTTATGCAGAGGGTGGTGGGCGCCTGGAATGCGTTGCCAGCGGAGGTGGTATAGGCGGGCACGATAGCGTCATTTAAGATGTATCTAGACAGATACATGAATGGGCAGGGAGCAGAGGGATACAGATCCTTGGAAAATAGGTGACAGATTTAGATAGAGGATCTGGATCAGCGCAGGCTTGGAGGGCTGAAGGGCCTGTTCCTGTGCTGTAATTTCCTTTGTTCTTTGTTCTTAAAAGAATGCCACCATTAATTCAGAGTAGACTTTATTATAGATATGTATCTTTAATTGAACACATGTCTTTATTTAGGATTCTTCCATGATCTGACATTTCAGCGTGCACATTTGGGTTGGTTTACAATCAACATACCCATTTAAAAAAATTTTTATTATCTCCCCTTCCATTCTTAACCCAATTTATTAGATTCATAAATGTATTTGCCCAGGAACCTCTGACCATTTTCTGCTTCTTCAGCTATGAAGACGAGACACTGTGACTCACTGGTGACCTTGCAGATCACTTCCTGCATTTATTATGATTCGCATTGTCAGCCACATTAGGATCAGCTCGGGTCACTACTAAGTGCAGGAATGAGGGATAAGCATTGCCTTTTCAAATGCTCATGTATAAAGCCACCTGGTCCAGCTAGAGATCTTCTCAAACAGCTCAAAATTAGTTTATTCGGGAAGATCGATTCCTCTGCAAGCTCAAGCATGCTTTTTCAATGTTCCTTGAGGACAGATGTTGGACCCATGAGCATAAAAGAAGTCCGGAACACCTGCCTCTTGTAGATGTACAGGTTGGAACACAGATAGGCATCATGGTCCTTTACTCCCTTTCATTGTGTCAGGAAGCAAAGGGGGGAATCCAGCTCCTGTATCTAGCATCAATTTCCATAAGACACAAACTGTCTAATTCGATGTCCCACTGACCCTGATTATACCAGCAGTCTGCCCCATGCCTTGAGCAAATTCAGAGTCTTCAGTTGGCCATAACCTTGTGGAGATTTCAGCATGGATGGAGGCTGTTTGGTCCCACTCTGTCTGTGCCCGCTTTGGGTTCCATTAAAGAGCTACCTATTCTAATCCTATTTCCCTTCTTCTTTTCTTCATATTTTAAATATGTGAATTGCTTTTCAAATCCATATCCAATTGCATTTTAAATGGTATTATTGTCACTGCCTCAGTAAAACAAAACTTTCCACATTCCAGAAGCCCCTTCCTATAAATTTTTCTTCAATAATTTTTCTTTTCCCTAATGATAATGCACCACCCATGCTCTCTTCTTACTAATTCATCAACTTCTCAAATCATCTTTAATCATTCATTATGTCAAAACCTTTGATAAATTAAAGAAAAACACTGAAGGTTTTACTATTTCAACCATTTCTTCATAACCGTACATGTGCAGTATTTGCCCATATAGAAAACCCTAGTTTCTTATTTGCTGTATTTTGCTTTACTTAAAGCCCGCATTTCAAATGTTTAATCTTGAAATCTGAATAGATGTCTTTGTCTTCACTCTTCTCCACATCATTTCCCTTTCACTGTAGTATTATTTAAATTTTGATTAATTTTCATTCTTAATCCCTTAATTAGTCTGAACACTGTGCTTCTCATTAATGATAAGCCCCATATCTCTCAGCAAAGTATAATGAAGAGTCCTTGGCTCTCCTGATAATTCAGCAAGTATATCCAGAGCACCAGTCATACTGGAGGCCAGACTTCAAATCCCTGCGTGTTAATTTAGCAGACAATGGTCAGAGTGTGTGAAATAACTCCACAGAGGCCGGTATCCTGTCACCAAGTTACCCTTTATTTACACATGGAGAGTCCTTGAGACTGATACAGCTCCCTCAGAGACAGCTCTCAGAGTGAACAGAGCCCCTGACACTCCTGTTCTTATCTATCAGCCAGGGCTCCCTGATTGGACCAGATTAACAGCCCCAATCAGGGAACTTATACTCTATGAGGTCCATCTGGTTGACTTTGTTACAATTATTACAGTGTCACACTGAATGAAATAATAGTTTTCCATTGATTTGCAGAGGGAATCCTGCTCAAATTTCCTCTCTTCTAATTCAGACCCCCTCCACATGACAGAACATCTGGTCAGGTCAGGACTAGGCTGTGAGGCTCACTATAGTCGAACATCTGCTGATAATCAAGGTTCAGACATGAATAAAGGCCACTTTGGATCCTGGAATACAAATCTGAAACCTTCATGGAATCATCACCTTCTGTTACAGGTTGTTTCACATCCAAAAATCTGTGATACTTTTCCCAAATAACTTGCCCTTTATTTTACAATTAAACTTGAACACACAAGTCTGAGGAACACAAAAGATGGCGAGTGCCTGGAATGCACTGCAAGAGGTGGTAGTGGGAGCAGAAACAATAGCAATATTAATGAAGTACCTGGACAAATATAAATAGGAAGGGAATTGATGGATATGGATACTGTAAGTGCAGACAGCTTTAGTATGGAAGGCCAAAATGTAGCAGCGCAGGTTTGGAGGGCCGAAGGGCCTGTTCCTATGCTGTTTTGTTTTTTTGAATCATGATGTTTTTAAGATCACATGACTAGGAGAATGCATATGTCTGTCATGAGATCCCACGCAAGACAGATTTTGAGCTCACGTTGAACCTTGTGTAGATAGAGGGGCTGTAAAGGAAAAGATCTTGTTGAATAGATTGTAGACAATTACAGAATAATTTGAAAGACAAATCAGGCCCCGTTCTGTTACAAGGCTAGAAGGCAAAAGAGTGCTGTGTCAAAAAGAATATCCTAACTTCTAAATCTAAATAACTGGATTAAATAAAATGAAAGCGTTGCTGAAAACAAAAATTTGTCTTGCATTCAAGGACAATTTGTAAGAATACCAATTCAAAGGGAAAACCAACAAGATGTGCCCTTGTTCAGCATCTCCATTCCCGTTCCACCAAACTAGCCTCCACTAACTTTTTGTATCGATCAAAATCTGAAGCTTTGTCTGTTTCCCATCAGAGGTGGATTTATGACCTGGAGACAAATTCTCTTCTCGAATCTCCCCCAATCCTCAGCTCAACTCCAGCCCTTTGTAATTACATTCAAGGTTAGAATGACTTGCAGAAGGATGAAAAAGATACTGAATAGATGTTGGGAAGACTGCAGGTAAATTAATTTCGAAGTATTTGCCTGCACTGAGGGTAATTGCAGACACAGTTGCACTGAAAGGCTTCTTTTGATGCTGCAACTTTATCCATTTCCAATCAGGCTTTGGCAAGAATACACTGCTGTACCTATGGGTAGTCTATATTACAAACCAACATTTGTTAAAAGCAATCCCATCTACAATGAATACATTACATTTCGTAAGACTATACGTATGTATATATATTATATGTATGTGTATATATGATAATCTAAATATTCCTCTCAGAGCACCCAAAGGCTAACCATCTTAGCTAATGTAACACAAATTTTATCATAAAATCCATACAGTGTGGAAATAGGCCCTTCAGCCCAAACCAACCCTTACAGCATGCCACTCAGACCCATCACCCTATATACTACACATCCCTAAACACTATGGGCAATTTAGAATGGCTAATTCACCTAGCCTGCACATCTTTGGATTATGGGAGGAAACCCACACAGACACAGGGAGAATGTGCAAATGCAGACAGTCACCCAAGGGTGGAATTGAACCCAGGTCCCTCGTGCTGTGAGGTAGTGGTGCTAACCACTGGGCCATCATGATGCCTGAAACAAAGGCACTGCTGAGAATTTTATGCCGTTTTATTTATCACTGCCATAGACGAGTGCACATCACTGTTACTTCAGACCCAGGAACAAACACTTTCTCGTGAAGTAACGCCCTACATCAGCATAAGTGCATATCGGCAATCAGGTCTGAAGATTCAATCAATCAGATAGGAGGTTCTTTGGAGACTAAACAAGCGGTGTTTAAAAGGTGAAAAAGATGAGCAGAACAATCATCTCAAAAGCTGAAGATGCTGAGGACTTACTTGATGATGGACAGATGACAATCTGAGAGGATCTAAACAGGTGAAAAATCCCTGCTCTCTATGTAATTATCTTTTCATTCAATATGCACTGAATCCTGAAAGCCTGCTGTCTAATCTTCTAAGCTTATTCTATCAAAAATAGATATTAATAAAATAGAAGTACTAGAAAAAAGATTATACTAAAGGTACTAGGGTGAACAAACAGTGTGTCACCAGCTGTACCAATTAATCAGTAATAGGAATCACAAATTAATTTGATTTATAATTGTATTTTCATTGCTTATGTCATCTGTGACAATACAACATACTATAAATATGAAAAGATTTAATGAGCATGACTAATACATGGAAGCCACCTCTTCAGAAGTGGAGAAAAATGAGAAACTGCTAGAGTTCCTGTGACCTCTGTGATTGATATTATCATAGTTCAAAAATATCACCTCCAAGGTCAACGTTTCACATCCCATTCTATTTTTTGCATATTTTAATCCCTGGTATGAGAGATAGGGTGAGAGCAATCATAACTGTAGGATAAATTGCATTCAGCATCAGCATAACATGATGAACCCATTTAAACAACCCAATTTTGTCCAAATTGTTTGCTCAGCGAACCTTTAACTGAGATGAAAGCAAGGATTTACTAGAAATCCAGTAGATTTCAAGCCAAGAAAATCTTGCTCAAACACCAAATTCTCTATCTGCTGCAGGGAGCTGGTGGTCACCTGAAGGTCACACAGAAAAACTATGCCACAGAGACTAAGATTGTGAGATAAGGTAAAAAGTTGGAATTCTGGTTGCTTATATTCTTCTTTTCATGTCCAAGGGCAAATATAATGTTCAGCTTAATAAAACCAGCACAAGTACGGGGCCTCCTTATTCCCCATGATAACATACAACTTGAGGAAGGTGCTCAGCTATAAAAGAGCTAGAAAACAGCAAATACTGACTGTAAAGCCCCAGAAACATTTCGAGCTATTAGATGGCCAAATACACCTCAGTTCTAGATTAAGTGGTATATGGGGTCAATTGCTTCCAGCATAAAGTGATATGTATAGGTTGCGTCTTAAATTAATTCTTTCACTCCCACTTTCTCCTTTCACTTTGTGAAGGGAGAGCAAGTGGTGGCTAAGGGTTCAATGGGTTCTGATGTCAAGCAGGAATACATAAACAAGGCAGACAAGAAACACCAAGTGGTTCAACCAGCATTTCTCACATCATTGCAATGCCTTCTGCATCACCTCAACTGACTCAAACTCCAGATGTCAAGTAGTCACCTGGAAACTGAAATACCCAGCTCAAATAACCTGGAAAAATATCTCAGAAATGTCTCCAGAAAACTGAAACTAGTCCAGGAGATTACATTGGTCATAACAGGGATTGTTTGATACTCACAGTTTCACTGATACAAGTTCCTCCACAGCTAGGGAGTGGTCCAGTTTGCTCTCCAAACTTCTTTTGTGGAATTTTGGAATCACTAGCTAGGCTAAAATTTGGCCATCCCTAATTGCCCTCAGAAGGCAGTGGGGTGAGCTCCTTTCTCGGATCGTTGCAGTCCATGGGGGCTGAGGGGGACTTGGAGGAAGTTGCAGGATTTTGACCCAGCAATATCAAATCAAAGTGGCCTGTAGTTTGGAGGCAAACTTGAAAGGTGGCACTTTCTTGATGATTGAGGCAGCAGGCTTGGGAGGTGCTGTTGGAAGAGGCTTACTTGCAGTGCAGTTTTTACAATGATATACTGCTGACACTGTGCATCAGTGGAGGTTGACAGGGTGCCAATCCAGCAGGCTGTTTCCTCTTGGATGATGTTAATCTTGAATTATCGTTGGAACTGCACTCGTCCTGGCAAGTGGGGATTATCCCATCACATTCCTGATTTGTGTCTTATAGATGATGGACAGGAATTGAGAAATCAGGAGGCGAGTTACTTACCTGAGAATTTCATCTACGGCTCTTGTAGCCATAATATTTATATTGTTTATCCAGCGCAGTTACTGGTCATTGGTTGTTTTATTGGAAGTTGGGAAAGTAATTATATAAACTCCGGAAGTTAATTCTTTACATTGAACATCAAAGAGTAACAGTTAACCGTCTCCCCAATAGGCTTTTGACCATATATAGAACAGGAAGACGTTTCTACTAACTGTGTCAAACACACATATTGCTGTTCCTCAAGTGGTGCTGGGTCAAAATCCTGGAACTCCTTCCCTCACAGCATTGTGGGTGTACCCATGCCAAATATGTGGCTTAGAGGCAGCTCATCACCACCTTCTCAAGGACAACCAGGTATAGGCAATAAATGTTGCCCCAGTCAACAATTCCCACATCCCATGAGTGAATGAAAATGAAATTCAAAAGCAAACTGATCTCATTATTGTTAAAATAATTTAAACGAGAATTTGCTATTGTAATTCTCAGTCAAGCACAATTCACTTTTGAAACAAAATAATTTAAATTCTTTACACAATTGCGTTAAGGGTCTATAGTTAGCAGCAATAATTAATTATCAATGCTCTATATTTGTGTTAAAGCACCATTCCCAATATTAGTGCTTTGATCAAATAGTTCAATTTCAAACTGAACAGGACAATGGGAACAGCAGTGAAAATAAAACCATGTGCTGGGCAAAATAATGGCATAATTGAAATAATTCAATGGATAAGTCTCCAACACAAAAATCTGGTAGGGCTTTGGCTTCCTCCTTTTGACATCCAAAGTCTCCCTGATTTCAAATTCAGTTACACACATGAGCATCCCACTTGCTTAAAACAAATGCAAGACTGCTGTATAATGCTCTAAATAAGTGCCGTGCACCTCCTGGTGGTAGATATAAATCAGCTGTGATTGAAGCAGGGAACCAGCTACATGTACTTGGCCTTGTGCAGGCCTGACTGTTAGAGGAAGTGCTGTCACAAGGTGAATGCACGTGCCTGGGGAAAATTACACCATACAGGGCCTCCTTCCCCTCCCTGGCTCTCCTTGATGCTCCTTTTACGTTAATGTTGTCTCATTGCCTGCAAACTAAACTGAAAATCACACGAAAAGTCACATGGTGCCTCTCTCATTTGTTGAAAGGTTGCACCCCACCCAAACCTCTAGGTCCTCCCAGGGCCCAGCACAAGGTCCATCAACTAACCCAGGGCGATCTCCTTGGTTCACCCTAGCTGGATTCTGGCTGGAGGTCATTAAAATAAAAACATCCAAAACCTATTCTGAGTTATATGTTTGTGTCACCTGACAGGACATCATCACTGAAAATGTAAATTATGCAACATTTATCCATGCTTATCCTACATATGATACTGCAAGCAAGTATAACTTCTCTGCAAAATTTCTCTGTTACCAATACTGCTAATGAACATCAATTGATAATGTCATTAAAGAATATGTTATTATCTGCAAATTGCTGAAGGTCATAGGAAAAATCTTTGGTAGAGTATTTTTTGTTTTAAACCCTAATCCGCATCTACCTTCTGTGCTTCTAAATCACACTACTTAAATTGATATCATCCCCATCAAAAGAAATCTCTACAATTGTTTGAGAAAAGAATCACTTTGCTTTTCAAAATAAGGTCTGATCCATGGGTGTGGGGACCAACCGGAGAAAGCTCAAAGCGTGCCAGAATATAAAAGCTTGTTTTAGTTAAACATGATCGTACAGTGATAGAAAAAGCGAGAGTAGCACACAGATGGGAAACTGGGTGGAAGATTCGCCATTGGCATTTATGAGTGTAAATTTACCTCATGTACTGAACTGGATGGATTTTTCTTTTATTATTAATTCACGGTATGAGGGCATCGCTGGCTAGGCAGCATTTATTGCCCATCCCTAATTGCCCAGAGGGCAGTTAAGAGTCAACCAAGTTGCTGTGAGTCTGGAGTCACATGTAGGCCAGACCAGGTAAAGGATGGCAATTTCCTTCCCCAAAGAGCATTAGTGAACCTTAATGGACTTTTCCATCAATCGACAACAGATGCACGATCATCATTAGTCTCTTAATTCCAGATTTTTATTAGATTCAAATTCCACCATCGACCATGGCAGGATTCGAATCCCTAACATTTTTAGTGATAATAACAATCCAGTCCAGTAAATAATAACACTAGGCCATCACCTCCCATTTTATACTTAGCTGCTGGCCCCCTCCACTTGCTGAAAAGTCCAGGATGTGCTGACTCCCGAGCCAGGAAGCTGCAACCAGATTTTACAGCAGACAATCCATTTCCCAAAGTTATGACTTCTTCCCTCATATGGGAGGATGTCCCACTTCAGGAACTGACTGCCAGATTTCTCCCTTGGAAGAAAGTGGTCATACAGGAGGGACCACCTAACCTTGCTGCAAGTTAAAAGAAACACTGGCGGATGAGAGTCGATGGGTGCCATGCGTGACCCTTCCTGCCATTGTGACTGTTTTAACAATCCCTCACACCCCATCTGTAAACAGGGCACAAACTGCCCATTTGAGTTGGGAATTAGAAGGTGGCCAACTCCTTTAGAATTGTAGCTCGACATGGATGTCTTCAGGGAACGGGGGTTCAGTTGGCTCAATTGGCTGGACAGTGATGCCAACAGCATGGGTTCAATTCCCACACTGGCTGAGTTTTCCATGAACTATTCCCCTTCTCAACCTCTCCCCTCGCCTGAGGCATGGTGACTCTCACATTAAACCACCACCAGTCATCTCTCTCTCTCTCTAATGATAGAGGAGCCCTATGGTCGAGTTGGACTAAGGCGACTTTACCTTTAATTCAGAGAAGCAAAGATTCAAGTTCAAAACCACACACAAATGCAGCAAATACCAAACAAATTTCAGTAAACACCGTGGTTGATTTTAAAAGTTAGTCTTGTCCAAAGGTATCAGATTAGATTGGATTTGATTAGAGTGGCGTTGGTGGGAAGACGCTGGGTCAAGAGTGGATTGGCCTTTTTAGGGAGGGAGAACACATTCCTACCATCCACCATTATGTCTTGACTGAATGCACACATGGGTAGGCAGCCTGTGTCCATCCACTCCAGGTAAGAGCGAGCCCTAATCTTAATAGTAAAATCGTGCGTCAGTGATCTCAACTGAAGCAAAAACTGGCCGAGGCATAAAAGAGCTGCAAAATCACCATCAGCTAGTCTTTTTGGTCATCGTGTCAGCCAATTTCACTGCTAATGCATTTTTAGTTGGGGGCAGCATGATGGCACAGTGATTAGCACTGCTACCTCACAGCACCAGGGATCCAGGTTCAATTCCACCTCCTGTGTAGAGTTTGTACATTCTCGCTGTGTCTGTGTGGGTTTCCTCTGGATGCTCCAGTTGCCTCCCACAGTCTAAAAAAGTGTGCAGGTTAGGTGTGTTAGCCATGGGAAATTGCCTATAGTGCCCAGGGGATGTGCAGGCTAGGTGGATTAGCCATGGGAAATGGAGCGTTACAGGGTAGGGTGATGGGGTTGGGTGGGATGCTCTTCAGACAGTCAGTGCGGACTCGATAGGTCAAATGGCCTGCTTCCACACTGTAGGGATTCTATTGTGGGCTGACTTACTTGCAAAGGCAGTGACGGTAAAATTAACATTTTTTTTTTAAGAAAGGTCTTGCTTTAAACCAATAGGTTTTAGGAATCAAATTTTTTGTCCATCTTTAATTGTAGGTTAGTGATTTGGCAGAGTGCAGCCGAGGCCACGTTTGCCTGTGTAAATGGCATTCCAGCTGCACCTCCAGAAATGGAAAACTGGCCAAACAGGAGACCGACACCTCATCAGGTAAAGCAGGAGAAGCAATGGATCATAATTTCTTCAGCTGCTTGGGCAGTTTTCTTTCATTCATTCACAGGACCTGGGCATTACTGGCCTGGCCAGTAATTATTGCCCATCACTAATTGCCCAAAAGGGCAGTTAAATAACTTCCATATTGCTGTGGGTCTGGAGGCACATGTAGACCAGGTAAGGTCTGCAGTTTCCTTTCCTAAAAGGACATTAGTGGACCAGATAGGCTTTTCCTGACAATTAGCAATGATTTCATGGTCATCATTAGACTCCTAATTCCAGATATTGATTGAGTTCAAACTCCACTGTCAGCCATGGCAGGATTTGAACCTGGGTCCCCAGATCATTACCTGGTCTCTGAATTATCAGTCTGGCGATAATACCACTCGAACATCACCTCTTCCTTAAAGTTTATTGTAGAGTTATGGTAATTTATCAACAAGGAAGCACACAATTTATTGAGGCTAGTTGCTGGGGTTAAGTTATCAGGGACAAATTATTTAAACACGGGTCTTAAGGTGTTAATTTAGCAGAGAAATTTATGTAGTAAACCTGTGAAGCAATCAATCAAGTTCGATTTGTTATTTATTGAGCAGAGCGAGATGGAGGTAATTTATGGAGGTGCATCGATTAGTTTGTAAATTGCAGCTCTGTGTAATTTATTGAGTGTAGCTGGAATCTAACTTTTGATGGCTTGTATTCTCCTTTGGCAATATCTTCCTTCTATAATCTAATGTTATTTTCCTGCAATTCATCATTTCTTTGTTCCACTTGAATTGTCTCCCATTTCAAACCCAGTTACTCTTAATATACCACACATTTTAAAAATGTTCCCAAAATATTTTAGCCCATATCATAAGTTTAAATGTTAAACAGGACTTAGATTCAATAAGATCAGAAGGAAACAGACTGTTAAATAAAAGACATCATTGTCACAATATGGTTAAGCCCATATTGTACTGCAGTGTTTAACCTTAATTTCTGTAAAACAATTTTGATTGTAAACAAGTCCCATTTTCATACAAAATCATGAGGTTATTACAGTAGCAACCAATTAGCTCAGACTAAAGTGCAGATATACAGTCCAACGATGTGCAGGATAGGTGGATTGGCTATGCTAAATTGCCCATAGTGCCCAGGGATGTTTAGGTTAGGCAGGTTAGACAGAGGAAATACAGGGGTGGGGGAATGGGTCTGGGTGGGATGGTCTTCGGAGGGGCAGTGTGGACTTGTTGGGCCGAATGGCCTGTTTCCATACTGTAGGGATTCTATGATTCTATGATATAGAAGGCATGAGTCCAGTTATGCAGATTGGCAGAGATCACCTGTAACATTTGTGGAGAAAATCATTCTCACTGGTAGGCCAGCAGCAGTACCAGCCCAACATCTTGTCTATATATAAAATAAAACTGACTTCATTTGGTCCCTCAACATTTGCAGTATTTTTCCTCCAGGAGCTAAAGACAAGCATGAAATGATGCACCTGCAGACGCATGTTTTTGCAGCTGTCAGCTGATTTGGAAAAAAAAGATGGAAAATCAACATCACTGGCAGTTACAGCTCCCAGTACCTTACAGTGGGAATATCCAGCCCGTGTGATCTCATTATTCCATACATACAAAATATATATGTCAAGCACACAGAATGTTTTCAGTATCAAGTGTAAATACTCTGATTGTGTTGTGATTATATTAGGCATGATAATGTAATGGTTGCGTTACTGCATTCATGGGAGACGGTCCAGAAGAGATTTACCAGGACTTTGCTGGGTATGGAAGGTTTGAGCTAATAGGAAAGGCTGGGACTTTTCTCACTGGAGCGTAGGAGGTTCAGAGGCGACCTGATAGAAGTTTGTAAAATGATGAGAGGTACAGATAGAGTTAATGGCAGTTGTCTTTTCCCTAAGATGGAGGATTTCAAGTCAAAGGAGCACATTTTTAAGGTGAGAGGAGAAAGATTTAGAAAAGACATGAGGCATTTTTATTTTACACAGAGGGTAGTTCATGTGTGGAATGAATTTCCTGATGAAGTGGTGGATGTGGGTACAATTACAAAGTTTAAAAGACATTTAGATAGAGACATGAATAGGAAAGGTTTGGAGGGATATGGGCCAGGAGCAGGCAGGTGGGACTAGTTTAGTTTGGGACTATGTTCAGCATGGACTGGTTGGATGAAAGGTCTGTTTCAGTGCTATGTGACTCTATGAGGGGGGGCCTGGACAAATAATCTAGAAAAGCATGGAAATCAAATCTCATCGGGGTGGTTTGAGGTTTTTGAATTCAGTGAAAGAGTTTTGAGTGCAGAGGTGGGGTAGGGAATTTCTTAGATGGCCTCCCTCCCATGACCATCTACATGGATCTGGGTTTTTACTCTGTTTTGGTAGCCTTTCCCAGGAGATCACACATGGTTTTTGGGTGGGATGGAGATCATACATAGAGAAATATTGAATTGTGGGGAGTAGTCTGAATAGACCAGAGATCTTCATTTGCCCACCATTCTTTTAATGTTTATAAGAACACCTACTGCCAATTTCTCAGGGGAACTAGGATTAGATACATACGCAGAGGAATATATTGCACAATCTTTGGTTGCCTTTGAGTGAGTGACTGGACATCAGGAAGTGGGAAGTGGGGAGGGCAAGTGGGAGGAGGGGAAAGAGGTGTAGAGTGAGCGCTGAGAGCCTTTCCTGCCAAAAATCCTTCACCCTTCATAGAATCCCTACAGTGTGGAACCAGGCCATTTGGCCCATCCAGTCCACACCGACTCTCCAAAGAGCACCCACCCTGACCCACTCCCCTACCCTATCCCTGCAATCCTGCACAATTTAGCACGGTCAATCCACCTAACCTGGCCATCTTTGGTCTGTAGGAGAAAACCAGAGCACCCAGAGGAAACCCACACAGACACAGAGAGAATGCGCAAACTCCACATAGACAGTTGCCTGAGGTTGGAATCGAACCTGGGCCCCTGGCGCTGCGAGGTAGCAGTGCTAACCACTGAAGTACGATGCTGCCTAGCAATTCTCCATGCACTGCCCCACCCAGACATTGCTGGATGCTCGCTGTGGTCCTTGAAGTCTGGTAGATATTCTTCCAGCAGCAAGCACAGCCTCCTCTCTAAGCGCACAGATTTCCAGCAATTGGAGAGCCTTCTGCCCCAGGGGCATAATTCAGGGGGTCAACTGGACTTTGCCTCACTGCTGCTCAATTGGCTGGTGAATTGGCAGGCATTTTTACAAAGAGATAGGGTGGGTCTCTCATCTGCTGTCCAGCCTGCATGCAACAGCCCAGGTACTGTGAGAGGATTTCACCCGCAGAAATACTCACCTCAGCCAACAGCAAGACTGTGGTTCACCAACTATGGGAGCACTTTATGCATCCCCAGTAGAAGATGGCCAGTTCCCAGAAAAAATAAAACAGTGACTGACGTACAATTAACTAGAGAGGGGATCCTAAAGAAGGCAACAATTTCACAAATGTGCAATTCTGCTGCAACACCAATATCCTAGGGGGATAAACAGAAGTCTTCCCCAAAAGATAAACTGCACAATTACCCAGTTGAACAAACAAAAGATGGTGAAATTAGATCATACAAAAAGAAAGTGCCAGAGAAACTCAGCA
>NC_063334.1:1387047-1427303 GCF_021869965.1 Rhincodon typus | reverse complement strand
CTCCCATTCCTCAGACGACATGTCCATCCTGGGCCTCCTGCAGTGCCACAACGATGCCACCCGAAGGTTGCAGGAACAGCAACTCATATTCCGCTTGGGAACCCTGCAGCCCAATGGTATCAATGTGGATTTCACAAGTTTCAAAATCTCCCCTCCCCCCACCGCATCCCAAAACCAGTCCAACTCGTCCCTGCCTCCCTAACCTGTTCTTCCTCCCACCTATCCCCTCCTCCCACCTCAAGCCGCACCTCCATCTCCTACCGACCAACCTCATCCCGCCCCCTTGACCTGTCCGTCCTCCCTGGACTGACCTATCCCCTTCCTAACTCCCTACCTACACTCACCTTTACTGGCTCCATCCCCGCCTCTTCGACCTGTTTGTTTCCTCTCCACCTATCCTCTCCTCTATCCATCTTCTATCCGCCTCCCACTCTCTCCCTATTTATTTCAAAACCCCCTTCCCCTCCCCCTTTTCTGATGAAGGGTCTAGGCCCGAAACGTCAGCCTCTCTGCTCCTATGATGCTGCTTGGCCTGCTGTGTTCATCCAGCCCTGCACCTTGTTGTCTCGGATTCTCCAGCATCTGCAGTTCCTACTATCTCTGATTCAACTATACACTCAAGCCTTTGTTGCATAACTTCACATACCTCATCTGGGAACAGGAGCACATGCCAGGGGATTATGAATATATTCAAGAAGGTAAACAATTGCCTTCCTAACAGCACTGTGGATTGTATCTAACCCCCATAGCAAACCATACAGGCAGCATCAGAGTAAATTGTTGCAGAAGTTACATCCCTTTTTACAGCAGTAGCTGCAATGTGATATGTTTGAAAGCTCCTAAAGATACTTTTGACAGCAACTGAGAGAAGGTTAGTGTGTGAGGTAAGTTGGAGTTAAACTAAGGTGACAGATAGGTAAAGAGGTAGGCTACCAGGTGGATGAGGAAGTAGGATAGCAAGTGAGTGTGGGGCTAGGCTACTAGAGGGGTGAAATTGTAGGGTGTAAGGTCAGAAAAGGGGTGGAGTGGTGAATGTTTGTGTAGGATGTCTGGAGGGGTAGAATTGCACTAAGGAGGTGGATAGGTGAGCAAAGGGGTAGGGTGAGAACTAAGTGAAGGGCAATAAAAAGTGTGGGTGAGGAGGTACATGTGAGTAAGTAGCTGGGTCAGGTGCTGGTGGTGGAGTTGGCTGCTGGGGGAGGCACAAGTTAGGAACCTGGGGGAGGTGGGGGGGAATATGAGGGTGATCAGGTGTCCACACAGTGGAGAGTCAACAGTTTGAGGGAGGGAATGTCTGAGTGGATTGTTGGAGGGTGACTATGCTTGACTGAAGTAATTAGTCTAATTGTTAGCTAGATATTAGAACAGGTTGTAATTCCTCTAACTTCACCTTTGCTAACTTTTGTGGGTAAATAAATCAAAACCCTCTGAAATCTTCAAATCTAACCAGGAGCTGGGGAATTTTTCAGAGGGATGCAGATGTCAGGTAATTGTCATTGCTCATCGGAAGTTTAAACTTCCTGAGCAAATACTGCACTTGGATTTCAGAGACGTTCCAAAACACACCTTTCAAGGTACATCTGATCTGCAACTATCCAGAGACTGGAAGGTCTGGCGCCAGAAAAATTGAGACCGTGCAATAATGTTGTAAATAAAAAGAAAATACTGCAGATGCTTGGAATCTGATAAAAAAAACAGAAACTGCTGGAGAAACTCAGCATCTGTGGAGAGAGAAACAGAGTTAACATTTCAAGTCCAACGTCCTTTTTTTTATTGTTTTAAAGCTTGTTAATGCTAGCACAATTACTACTTAAATGTAACTCATACAATTTCACAACTGTTCTCTGAGGATGTTATTTCTAGCTGGAGTTACAGCTGTTTTGCTTTTATTCAGATTTCATCCAATTTATAGGCATCCAACTCCTTCACAACGTTATAAGTCAAGGGAATTGAATTAAATCTTGCCAATTGTATTGCTGGAAAGGGGTTGGAGTCACACTGGAGGGAGCACATGACTTATTACAGCACTGTAAGCAGATTGCCAATTCCTAAATGTACATAGCATACAAGTGAGAAGCATTTGCTGAGGAGAATGAGACTAAGTCACGAGGTGGTGATGGAACTGTTCCATATTCTGAATGAAGTCCCACAGACACAGCCTATGTTCAATATGGCACTCAAATTGGCAGCGAAAGTTGCCATAGCACTCAATGTCTACGCCTCAGGATTGTTTCACATAAGCAATGATGATGTATGCACTGTCAACCAGTTTGCTATGCACAAATGCACCACAGAGATAGAAGATGCCTTGTTTTGTTTGCCCAGCGTTTTTATTCTTTGAAAGGATCAACAGTATCAGCACAATAATTTCTACAGATCTGCTGACTTCCACGATTCTGCGGGCTTCATGAACGGTATCATTTGGGTCATGGAGCCCAACATGATTTTCCCGAGGACTATAAGAGATACCATTCATTAACCTGAAACTGATAGGTAATTACAAGTACATGAAGATACAATTAAATGCCTCGGAAAATGTTTTATTTTTAAAGGTAATTCTCAAGGATTCTAACACTAAGTTTGCACACACAGACAAAGCCACTGGCACTTTTGTACCAAATCAGCAGAACACAGAGATGATGGCACATATTATGCAAAAGCATGATCATTAACCATTCAATCGGAAACTCTAGCAGCACTTAGGATGCTTGTAGAAAAAGAGGAAGGATACAAGAGGATGATCCTTGCAGAAGTTCAGGAATGAATGTTATTTGCTGCATGATGCACAACTTTATTCTGTAAAGGCACCTTTTCTGTCCCTTCAGGAGGAGTAAGGGGCACACTGTGTCAGTGTGTGGAGCTGAGTGATGATGAAGATATAGCTAGGAAACCATCAGTACTCTAAGAATAATATTTTACAACCAATCATTCGTGGGATATGGGTTTTGCTGCAAGACCAACATTTGTTGTTCATCCCTAATTGCATTTGGGTAGCCAGGCATAATTTCTGAACCATTGCAGTTTGTGGTGAAAGCACACACACATGCTGTTAGGAAAAAGTCCTGAGTGTTGGTTATTGGGCCCCAGTCCTGGTTCCTGCATACTGTAGGCACAGATTGCTGGTGGTGGATGGAGTGCATGTTTTTATAGCAGTGAATGAGATGCCAATCAAATGGGTTGTTTTGCCTTGGATGGTGCTGAGTTTGTTGAGTGTCATTGGAGATGCATTAATCCAGACAAGTGGTGAGTATTGCATCAGAGTCTGAACATGAGCCTTGTAGATACTTCGGCGAGTCAGGAGGTGATTCTCTCACAGCTCTGCTCATACAGCTGCAGTATTTATAATGGATTGTCTTATCCAGTTTCTTGTGAATTCTAAGGCCCAGGATGTAGAATGATGGAGCATTCACAGTTCCCTGAGAGCTGCCACCCAGGTGGATAGACTTGTTAAGAAGGCGTATGGTGTGTTAGCTTTCATTAATAGAGGGATTGAGTCCAAGAGCTGTGAAGTTATGCTCCAGCTATACAAAAGTCTGGTTCGGCCACATCTGGAGTATTGTGTCCAGTTCTGGTCACCTCATTACAGGAAAGATGTGGAAGCGTTAGAAAAGGTGCAGAGGAGATTTACCAGGATGTTGCCTTGGAATGGAGGGAAGGTCTTACGAGGAAAGGCTGAGAGAGCTAGAGCTAGAACGACGAAGGATGAGAGGTGACTTGATAGAGGTGTACAAAATGATCAGAGGTATAGATAGAGTAGACAGCCAGAGATTTTTTCCTAGGGTGGAGGTAGGGGAGGTAGCTTTTACAACAGGACATAGTTTTAAAGTGAGTGGAGGTAGATATAGGGGAGACATCAGAGGTAGGTTCTTTACTCAGAGAGTGGTAGTGTCGTGGAATGCATTGCCGGAGAGGGTAGTGGAGTGGGCCTCATTAGGGGCATTTAAGCGTCTATTAGATAGGCATATGGATGATAGTATAAGGTAGCGGTGGAGGTTGGATAGACCTTAGGTTTAGGGTAAAAGTTTGGCACAACATCGTGGGCCGAAGGGCCTGTACTGTACTGTACTGTTCTATGTTCTATGTTCTATTTGATGATAGCTACACTGACTTGTGTGGTGCAAATGTTACTTTCCAAAGATCAGCTCATGTCTGAATATTGTCTGGGTCTTACTGCACGTGGGCACAGACTGCTTCGTTATTTAAGGAGTTGTGAATGGAAATGAAAACTGAGCAATTGTCAACAAATACTCACTTCTAACCTTAAGATGTGCAGGGTGCATTCATGACGCCCTTAAGATAACTGGGCCTGGAAAATACACTGTGGAACTTCTGCAAAGATATGCTTGTTACAAAGATGATCGACTACCAACAAACACAACTGTAGTGATTGTGACAAGGTCAGCCAGCTGGACATTGTAAAATATGAGTTCCCTGATTGGACCAGATTAACAGCCCCAATCAGGGAGCCTTGGCTGATGAATAAAAAAGGTGAGTGTCATAGCTGCTGACACTCTGGTACCTGACTCTGAATGAGGCAGTACTAAACTCAAGGATTGCTCATATGTAAGTAGAGGGTGACTTGGTGATGGGATACCAGCCCCTGTGCAGTTATTTCAACAACTATCTTCCTTTATGCCAGCCAGTTGATAGTTTCTCCAATTCCTATTGACTTCAATTTTCCCTTCCAAGTGCTGCTTTAATGTCAAGGGCAATTCCTCAAGTCATCTTGAGGGTTCAGCTCTTCTGACCATGTTTAGACAGGGCATCAGTAGATGAGTTTTTGCTAAGTTAGTGTCACTTGATAGCACTTCTTTCCACAATTCCATCAGTTAGCTGATAATCGAGGTTAGACTGATGGAGCACTAATTAGCTGGAAATAATTAGCCCTGATTTTTGTGAACTGGACTTTTCAAAAGTAACTTCTCAATGAGCTGTGTCGACTTGGAACACCTTGGCTAAAGCAGTGGGCTAGTTCAGACACATAAATCTTCACCACTACAGCCAGAATATTACTGGGCCCCAAAGCCTTTGCTGTGTCGAATGTGCTCAGCCATTCTTTTAGTGAATAGAAGGCTGAAGGCTGTTTTCTGTGATGACGGGCCTTCAGGAGAAGACTGAGATGGAGTTACCACTGGATGCCTCTCACGGAAGATGGTTTCGGTTTTGTCTTTTGCATGGACATGCTGTGCTTTGCCATTTTGTGCAATGTTATTGTTCATGAAACATCCTCCTCCCATTAGTTGCGTAATTACCCACTATCATTCATGATCGTTTTGAGTGGAAGTTCCACTCCCGGATCTGAGAACAAAAATCCATTCTGTCAGTCCAGTGTAACTCTGGGGAAGTCCTGTATTGACGGGTACAGCTGTCTTTTGGATGAGATGTTAAACCAATGCCTGCTTTGTGCTCTCAGTTGGATGTTCCACAGCATTATTTTGAAGACAGTTAAACTGCCTGCTGTTATCAATTAAAATCTCTGGTCATTATCATATTGCTCTTGTTTTGAGAGGGTCAGAGTTAATGTGCAAACTGTCTGCCACATTTCCTACTTACAACAGCGAAAAAGTATTTAGTCAGCTGCAAAGTATTTTGAGACAGTTGGTCAAGAAAGATTCTTTTATGACTGGGTGACACAGGACTGCAAAGCATTGATCTGCTGACTGGGTTTTAGTATATTTAGCTCTGTGTATGTTATGCTGCTTAATGCCAATTATTATGCACATGGTCCATGCAATAAAACACGGGAGAATGTAACAGTTTGTGTTAACTACAGAAACTTGCTTGTTGTTTTCTTTTATCCTGAGCCCATCAGGTTGGTAAACTTGGGACTTTAAGATAATTTGATTAAATCTTTAATTTTTGTCGTAGCACCTGGAGTAGTAGGGCTCAAGTATCGGCATTTTCTCAAGTGGGTCAGGACAAAGATGCTGGGGAGTCACCTTCTTGAACCATTGTAATCCACGTGGTACTGATTCATCAAATGAGGGAGGAAAATAGATAGTCATCAGAAGAAGGCTTCCTTGCCCGTATGTGAACGGCTTAAGCCCATGTTGAAATCCCATATTGAGAAATTCCGAGGCTATGCCCCCCGACCGTGCCATCTCCTCTCCTCTGGAGAGTTCCCAGGGAAGGACAGGACGTACCAAGATTGGTGATGGAACAGACTGGGATGTTTGCTTCATTTGTTCATGAGATGTAGATGTCACTGGCGAAGCTTGCATTTGTTGTGCATGCAAAGTTAGTCATGATGCGTCATCTTAAAACATTGCAGACCTTGGGATGTTGGTACCCCAGTTGTATCCTTTCTAATCCAAGAAAGGATGTCCTGGATTATATTCAAGGATTGTAAAGTATCACTCTGTGTTGTTGCGAAGTTGGTGTGTGTAAAATTGTAAAATGGGGGGAAGCACTGCTTTGGCTGTAAAAAGATGGTGTTTTTTCAGTGCTTAGATTTAAAATAGTTGTCTGACCAGCAGCTTGAAGTGCAGGTGCACACAGAGTGCCCAAATTGAAACATTTTGTATCAAACAGCCAAACAGCATTTTTACCAAGACAGCAAGTCTTTTCAATTTTAGCCAATCTATTTAAATCAAGCCTTTAGATACTAAAAATCTATCAAATTTAAATTTGATGGTGTTGACAACCTAGAACCAACCCGATTGTAAAGAAATTAATAGGTCATCAAGGGTATAAAAATGAGGGCATGTGGAAAATTGGGGACAGCCAACTGCCAAGAGATAACACCTTTTGCTCTCAGAGAAAACACCATCTAATTAATCAAAGGTACCATGGCACTTATAGCTAAGAGTCTTTACAGAGAAAACATTCCTGACAGCAGAAATAGCAGAAGAAAGACATTTTTGACTTGAGATCGACAGAAGAAAGCTGGAGAAGGCAGCATTTTTCAGAAGACACAGTCTGTGTGAACTTGAAGAGATCAAGTTTTAATTTATTGTTGTCTTATTAACTAGGTTTATATAACTGGGACTTATTTGAACAGCATTCCAGTAGAAATTGGTTCATTTAGGGAATAGTTAGTATTTAGTGGGGCATTGTTCGGTTTGTTAGTAATTCTGTTAATTTGTTCATTGTTAGGGTTAAATAAATAAATTGTTGCTTGTTATTTATAAAGTTAATCAGGGATTTTCTTTCATTTAACCACTCTTTTAGCAGATTATAAAGGCAAGGCAAGCTTCTCTGGGTGTTTCCGGTTTAATTATTAGAAGGGAGCCTCTATTTCCCGCCATAAGAGATTGGGGCATGTGTTTCAATTTTAATTATCAGAGAGATTCTCCAACCTCCCAATTATAACAGTGTTTATGTCAGGTTGTTGCTCTCCCAATCTTGGCACAGATCCCAATTTAAATATGCCTTTCTCATATCCAAATCCAGTGCCTACCTCAATTCAAGGTAACCATCCCATCTTATTCTTGTTTTGTGCAGTAGTTTAGTCCAACTGACTGGCTTCCTGGGCCATTTCAGAAGATAGTTAAAAGCTAACCATGTTTCTATAAGTTTGAACTCACAAATAGGCCATACCAGGGATGGTTAGCAAATTTCCTTCCCTAAAAGACATCAATAAACTAATGGTTTCATGGTTATCTTTACTGACACAAGCATTTGTTCCAGATTCATAAAATTAATTGAATTTAAGTTCACCAGCTGCCATGGTGGGATGAGGACCCGTGTCTCTAGATCATTAGGGCCAAGCCACTGGATTACTAATCCAGTATAACCACGATGTTACCAGGCCCACTAATGGTAGGTTTGAATAAGGAGAGCAAATGGCACTTTATGAACCTTTTTTTCTATTTATACCAATATTCTTTGCATACATTTTTCTCCATTATTATGCTGTTATTCTCTGTATCTCTCGTAGCTGCACACTGAAATGTAAATATTTTATTGAATGCAGTCCAAGTGCAATGTTTTTAGTTTTACCATGTTGTCGCCAGCAGATGCTAAGAGTTTGAAGTTCAGTGGTGATTTGCTGTTATGGTTCTCTTAGGAATGAGATCCGGGGCATATAGCTTACTACTGAGATTCCCAATGAAAAGAGCAAGTGCAATGGCTAGCTGAATGGCTTCACTGATAACCTGCTAGAATTGTGGATGGAGTGTGGCCTAAACATGCCAAGGATCCAGAAGACCCTGCATATAATTCAGTCAAGCTTATTTACCATCTACCTGCCTAGTCCTGATGGTTTCTGGCAAATTTAAAATTATTTCCTCAGAAGACATCATATCCATATTGTGGTACCATCATGAGAACTGAATGCTTTATTCTTCAACTTTATGTACGTGTTCTTACTGGAGCACACACGCCAACATGTCCACTTATTGACTTCAGATCACAGCATTGGCTATCTGAGATTTTTGAATTTCTACCAGAAGGGATAGTCCTCCTCAGACAGGAGTTCTGACCTACAGACAGATGTTGCAGCAGACACAGTAAACCAAACTAGATCTGCAAGCCTATGACAAGTACAAATTTATTTTACTCAATGGTAAACAACAGATCATCTGCACTATCTAATAGCTTATTAACAAGATCCTCTGAATTTCGCTGTCTATTAATCTGTATGAAAAATGAGAATCCTGTTCAGCAGACTGCACAAACCTTACTCATTGCATGGTATTCTCAGTGACACTGCCTATCAGTGCACCTGAATACTTACTCTTCAATTCGATAATGTGACCTGACATGTACATTAGATACAAGCAGTCATCTAGGGTGAAGCCTCCAGGTTTGCCAACCTTAATTCCTACCATGCTTTCCTGGCAAATGACCTTTAATATAATCCTGTCAAATAGGGCAAGAAATCCATACTACTTGGGTCCATTTCAAATGCAGGATCCTTAATGTCAATTGAAGAACACTTTGTCCAATAGATGGAATACTGATACATTGAAACTGCATGAAAGCAGCGAGTTTGTTTATCAATCTTGTGTAGCTTCACAGATATGCTTAAGTTAACTGGTTATCACTCTTTTAAGTATATACTACAGAAACTGGCTTTTGGAATTCTAGCTTGGTGTCCAAATTGCAACATCTCATCACAATAATTTACTCATAAAAAAACCCTGAAATTGCTGGAAAAGCTCAGCAGATCTGGCAGTATCTGTGGAGAGAAATCAGAATTAACGTTTTGGGTGCAGTGATCGTTCTTTGAGGCACAGGATCAGCAGCATTAACGGTGATTTCTCTGCATAGATGCTGCCAGACCTGCTGAGCTTTTCCAGCAATTCTGTTCTTGTTTCTGTCTTCAAGCATCCACAGTTCTTTCGGTTTTTACAACAATTTACTCAGTCACTTCACAATTGCAGTTTTCTATGCATTCTCATTAATGCAAGGCACAAGATTCTTCAATTTATCTTTCAGAAAGTACTCTACTGGTTAATTCTCTCATACAGCTTTCACGGAGAAACAGTTCAGGGTGACAGGAGGTGCAAGACAGGAGAGATTGGCAAGGTTGACTTCCTTTCATGTCCCATTAGGGCAGGTGTATAGCATATATGTTAATTTATGTGCACTCTAATCCATTTGATGATATTCTTGTCTTTGAGACAAAGAATAGTGTTTCATCTTACAGTCTAACATCATGGCCATACAGTAGGAGTACAGCAGTGTTGTAGAATCCATTACTAAAATGAGAATTAATATTAAAACAGTGTCTGCATGTTGTACTTTACTGGATGAATATTACTCAGGAACAATGTTCAAAGAAGAGCAGACTTTTACTGTGTCTTAGTTGTTATTCATCTCTAAATCAGCACCGTGCAAAACAGTTTTACTAATTATTCATCACTGTTGGATTTTGAGTGAGGAAATGGCTGTTATTTTCATGTGCACACCAACTGCTGCTGCAATGCAAAGTTGTAAAATGTACGCAAAGTGATTAGCCAGGTGCTATATAAATGCATTTCTTTTTTATATTGCATATAGCTTTTAGTTTCTTGAGGCTAGCCTTCTTTTTGACAATACTTCAGGTTGACTGTCCAAAGATCCTGAGCTAGTGTTTTGTATCCAATGTGACTCCGACCAGAAGAAGTGCCATATCAAACTTGAATCATTAACCCTGTGTTGCTATTCAAAGATTCTGCAAGACCTGCTGAGTTTCTCCAGCACCTTGCTTTTATTTCAGGCTTATTGAGTTTGCAACAGAGCACTAATTAATTCAGTGACTTACTCACATCAATTGAATGTTTTATTTCACTGGATGAAGATTACCCAGGAACAATGCTCAAAGAAGAGCAGACTTTTACTGTGTCTTAGTTGTTATTCCTCCCTGAATCAGCACCGTGCAAAACAACTTTACTAATTATTCATCACTGTTGGCTTTTGTGTGGGGAAATGGCTGTTATTTTCATGTGAACATCAACAGCTACTTGCAGTTCTTATTATGTCCTATAGCAGGCATCGTTTCCTCACTCTTTCAATTGAAGCTTCAAGCATATGAATTTCAATAGGTCTAATTAAATATCACGAAGATATAAATACATAAACTATATTGGTACTTAAATATATTTACATTTTATTTATTGTTCTTAATTTCTAGCACCTCAGCCTGAGTTATTGCATTGAAATTCATGACAAATGTCCGGGCTGAGTCCTGTATGGAATAAAAATGTGAGGACCCCTTGTCACTAAAGATTCTTGTGCTACAACTAACGTTGACTGTGAATTCCAAACCCTTAAAATTCTACATTAAGATTTTTCACTTGAACATTGAGGAAATACTTTTTTTATCACCCAGAGGCTGGAGGGAATCTGGAACTCACTGTCTGTAACATTGGTAGAGGCTGAGACCCTCATAAATAACATTTAAGAAGTATTTAGATGTACATTTGCGATGCCAAGGCATACAAGACTATGGGGCAAGTAGTGGAAAATGGAATTAGAATAGTAAAGTAGTTGTTTTTGAGCAGCGTGGATGAAATCGGCAAAGGGCTTTTTCCTCTGCTGTAGATCTCTTTGACTATTGAAGGCCACATTTGGAGAAGTGCATATAATTCTGGTCACCCTGCTATAGGAAGGAGGTTATTAAAGGGTACAACAAAAATTTACAAGGAGGTTACCAAGACTGGAAGGTTTGAGTTATAAAGAAAGACTGGATAGGCTGGGACTTTTCCCCTGGAGCGTAGGAGACTCATAGATGTTTATAAAATCATGCGGGGCATTGATAAGGTAAATAGCAAAGGCCTTTTCCTTAGGGTAGGGGAGGCCAAAATTAGAAGGCATAGGTTTAAGGTGAGAGGGGAAAGATTTAAAAAGGGATCAGAGGGGCAACTCTTTCACAGAGGATGGTGCGTATATGGCATGAGCTACCAGAGGATGTGGTAGATGCGATTACAAGGATAACATTTAAAAGACATTTGAACAGGTACATCGATAGGAAAGGTTTAGAGGGATATGGGCTAAATGCCGGCAAATGGAACTAATTCAGTTTAATAAACCTGGTCAGCATGGATGAGTTGGGCCGAAGGGCCTGTTTCCGTGCTGTGTGACTCTATGACAAAAATCTCTTAGATGTTATCTTGTAATTTATGCACCTCTGCTCTGAGTCCACAATCACTGAACGAGGTCATTGCTCATGAACCCATCCTTCATAATTTTAAATATCACCACAATAGAATATATGCTTCAAATAATAAGTTGGACAGAAAAAACAAAGTCGACTGTGTGCCCCTGTGAATATTAGCAGTGAGCTTCAACCACAAAACACTGTCTACTACACACACTTGTTAGGAATAATAGATCCTCCACAGTGGGCACAGGAGAGTAGGAAATTCTGCAGGATAAGAGGGGAATCTTTCCTTGCCAAGTGAAACCGTATTGAGACCCCCATGTCATTAGACTCATCCCTTTCCATTTCTTGGTTCTCTTGTCCCATGTGGTTAAGTCACGAATCACACTAATGAATCATTAAGTCATGGAAATTTGGTCTGAGCCCTGATTTCCTCTTTTCTTTTGCATCAGATATTGCTGACTAAAAAGAAATCAAGCCTGAACATTTTGGTAGAAGAGGCAGTTCCAGTCAATGTGTTGGTTAATAGTAATTGGGATGCTATCAGAGTTTCTGACAATAACCTGTCACTAAGTTGCACTGGCCAGCATTGGATGGATTCCACCAGGACATCACTTCCTTAACCTGAAGTGATTTTACTGCCTTGATGATCCCTATATTGATATCCTTTGGTTCCCATTTTGGGATGTGGGGCAGAACTCAGAATTTGTGGTTGGGGATTGTGTGGAGCAGCAGCAGCGTTCCCTCCCGTTGGGTCAACAGGCATGAGTTCAAGTCCCATCTACTCCAGAGGTATACCACATACATGCTTGAACAGATTGATTAGAAAATATTTAGAAGTAAGAATTTTTCCAAATTTAGTCCACCTCTGATGACCAAATGCAGCGTGTATATTTGACATTCTTGCTCAGAGACCCAGAGTGGTAATGGCCTAGTGTATTATTGCTGGACTATTAATGCAGAGACCCACATAATGTTCTAGGGACCCAGTTCAAACATCACCACAACAGAAGGAATTTGAATTCAATACAAAAAATCTGTAATTGATAGTCTAATGATGACCATAAAGCCATTGTTGATTATTAGAAAAAAAATCTGGTTCACTAATACCCTTTAGAGAGGGAAATTGACATCATTACCTTGTCAGGCCTACATGTGACTCACTGGGGTTGATGCTTAACTGCCCTCTGGGCAATTAAGGATATGCAATAAATAGAGTCATAGAGATGTACAGCACAGAAACAGACCCATCCGTCCAACTTGTCAATGCCGACCAAATATCCTAGATAAATCCCATTTGGCCCATATCCCTCTAAACCCTTCCTATTCATTTACCCATCCAGATGTCTTTTAAATGTTGTGATTGTACCCATCTCTACCACTTCCTCTGGCAGCTTATTCCATACGTGCACCACCTTCTGTGTAAAAAAGTTGCCCCTTTGGTACTTTCTATAATCTTTCCCCTCTCACCTTAAACCAATGCCCCCTAGTTTTTGACTTCCCCAATCTGGGGAAAAGACTTTGCCTATTTACCCTATCCATGCCCCTCATTATTTTATAAACCTCTGTCAAGGTCACCCTTCAGCCTCCGACATTCCAGGGAAAATAACCCCAGCCTATTCAGTCTCTCCTTATAACTCAAACTCTCCAGCCCTGGAAACATCCTTGCAAATCTTTTCTGAACCCTTTCAAGTTTCACAACATCTTTCCTATAGCAGGGAGACTAGAATTGCACACAGAATTCCACAAGTGGCCTAACTAATGTCCTGTAGAGCTGCAACATGATCTCCCAACTCCTATACTCAATGCACTGACTAATAAAGGCAAGTATACCAAACACCACCTTCACGAGCCTACCTACCTGACACTCCACCTTCAAGAAACTGTGAACCTGCACTCCAATGTCTCTGTTCAGCAGTACTCCCCAGGACCTTACCATAAGTGTAAAAGTCCTGCCCTAATTTGCCTTTCGAAAATGCAGCACCTCACGTTTATATAAATTAAACTCCGTTTGTCACTCCTCAGCCCATTGGTCAAGATCAAGATCCCGTTGTAATGCTGCCTAGTCAGCAAAGCCCTCATCCCGTGAATGAATTTTAAAAAGTTATCAGAAGGGGATAATTGCTTCAGTGTTCCCATTTACACACTGAAGGTGCTTGACTATTATGGAATCATGCAGAGATTGCACATTTGTAACCTTGAGATCCTACCAAAGGCATAAGCGTGTGGATTCAGAAATAGAACAGAATGTCTCCCATGACCGAACAGCCTTCTGAGAGGATTGGTTGAAGATTCTTCTTTTTTTTTAATAAAAAGGGCAAATTATCTTTCTACCACAGAATACAATTCTTCATTGAAAATATTACGTTTTATCTGGTTTATAAACAATTTCTGGAACTATGTTTAATCAAAATTTGTAGCAGAAGTGAATTGATTCTCTCTGAAAACTATAACTGTCAACAATTTGAAAGAATTGCAGATTCAACATATTTGTTAAATATACAAAGAAGTATTTTATCCTAATATATGAAGGCATTTATCTTTAGGAGTGTGCAGTTTAAGGGTGCACCAAATTCTGTGGCATTCTTCACAACATCAATTCATTTACAAGTTTCTTCTGTGGTATGTTATTTCTGCCCATCCGCGAACAAATTGGTTTGCAGTGTGCAGCTTGGTGGCCACTAGCTACAATACCTCCCTTTCCAACGCGAAATACCAACTGACAAAATGCTAACTGCAACAAAAATACAAAAACTCGGATCCAGCTTCTGAGCAGCTGTGCAAAGAGCCGTCGTAGTGGATCTCACGACCAGCTTATTCCGCATTCAAATGAACAAATTATCTATTCTCCCAACAAGCTGACTTGCAATTCATCTAAATCAGCGGCATTCAAGCCGCTGCAGAATAATAGATCGCTAATCACAGCTAATGCAGTCCAGTCAGCAAATAAAAAAAAACAATCCCAGCACGTTCAATCTTGACTGCATCCTGCTTAGTAGTCTGTAAACACTGTGGGAATGCGCAAAACGCAAGAATGTTAAATGCGAACTTTTCTACACTCGCTCAACATCCACTGCATGAAGCGTTGAAATATGTTTGCTTTTCATTAAATTGCTCAAACATACATGGGCAGCGTACAAGGTCATGCGAAAAAAACCGACTGAGTGGCCAGTGATAATTATCTCCTGAGCGAGAAACATCTTGCAGCTCCAAGCCTGCTGTTTGACGCATTGAGCTCTCTGCTGCTGGGAGCTGTTCCAATGGCAAAGGTTTACTGCTATGGGGCAGTAGCTCTTATAGCTCACTCCCAATCCCACAAATGTCCCCTTTCTCCCCCCCCCCCAGTGGAAACCCCTTTTCCAAAGACAAAAAAAAAATTCTCTAAACGTGCTCTGTGTATTCAAATATGCCGCGTTCGTAACCATGACTACTACTCCCAGGTTAAAGATTCATCCAAGGGCTTTGGCTCAATAAATGTCTTGCCTATCCAATGCTTTCATTTTTTACATATACACCGTTTCCGTCCCAGAAGTCTAAATGGTATTGATCTTTTTCCAAGAGGAGTTCACGTGTTGTCCTCCCTGCCCCAGCGATTTGTGTTGAGATGAGATGGCGCTGTGATTCTCTAGAGAAATGGGAATGTGCTGTTGCTGAGTGTGTGTGTGAGAGAGAGAGTGCTGTTTGCAGTCAGTCCCTCACAGCTCCTCCTGATGGCTGAACACTGGCAACAGCCACACAAGAAAAGGCAGAAGACACCAATCCACTTTTCAACTCCCGCCTGCTGCTGAACATCACGGTAAGAATTTTTTTTTTGTTTTAATCTTCAGGTTGTAAGCATCTGCAAATGCATTCATCTGGAATGCAAATGCAAGCTGTCCTCAGCATGGTGTTGTGCCTTCTATCATTTTATTTTTGAAACTACAGCGCAATCTACAAATTTGCTGGCCCTCGTGCACAGAATTATTGGTCATTTTTCATAAACAATAAAACATGATGAATCTGTGAGGGTCACTGTTGATATGAGCCTTTTGAGTTGTTCAAAGCCGAATTTAAAGGCGTTTATTATTAGGCAGAAAACCAGTACAATGTCCCATACCTTTCACTAAAAGCTTTAGGGAACATTCTGTGTGCTGTTGTAATGAAAGGCGGGCAGTCCGCGTTGTCAGTGTCATTTTACCTTACTGACTGGGCTTAGGAGTGTTTGCTGTGACATCCAGTTCGCCTTTAGGCTGCGGAGTCAGCTCTGCTCAGTCACCAAACAGTTTCTTTGAATAATTGTCCCGCAGTGGAGCCAGCGCAGTATTTCCGATGTTCCCCGTTGGATTATTCCCCTCTCCCACACCCACCCCGGCACCCCCTGCCTTCTGATCGTCTCTCAAAGACAAAAGGGCAAGAAGCTTTTCTGATGAAGTGACGCAACTGGAGACCACCAGCTGATAGTTAGAAACAAATTTGAACTGAACGCGAAGCGAATGAATAACCTTGCAACAGTGTCTGCGTGTACCGCCGCTGTGCTGGTCCTGCTTGCAGTGATGGGGTTAGTGCCTGTTATTTTCAGTGTGTGTGTGTGTGCATGGCTTTCGGACTTTACATGATACTCTGCAGCCTTCCCTCGGGAGATAAGAGTTAGCATTTGGCAGGCCGCTCTATGTCGAGCCGCCACCTTATTTATCTCCGTGAGGACATTCTTAAATCGTTAGCTTTGAGTGTTGAGTTAGCGTCAGTCGATCTTCAAAGGCGTTCTGATCTCGCCCAGCCTCCTCAGGCTGCATTTACCAGCAGGGGTCACTGGGCTGTGATTAAAGGCTAAAACCTTGAGTGGGTTTTTTTTTCGTTTTGCGCCTTACCTTTGTGTTTAGTTACGGCTTCACACACACAGGGAGGCTGACTTTTTCCGGACTGACGGCCGTTATTGCTCCCTGGTAATGTGGAATGGAGACATCCTTTTCATATTTCACTGCAGTAAATGTTAGCATTGTTTAATCCAATTTGGTGTTTCTTTATTTTTAAACATTAACTGGTGTAGGAACGTAAATCTGTATGTAGATAGATGTATGTAGTTAGACATAGCTCTGTAGATATAAATAGATATATCTACGTACATGTGTGTTGGTAGATTGAGAGGTATATTTATATGTAGAAGTGTCTGTGTGTGTGTGTATAGGAGAGAGGTGTATATAAAATGCTAAAGGACATTGATGAGGGGGATGTGGGACAGATTGTGGTACAGTCTGGAACGAGAGGTTATTGATGTAGATAGTGTGAGAGGTGGTAGGTTCAAAACTGAGATGACAAGAAACTACTTCTCTCTGAGGGCTGTGAAACTCGCTGCCCCAGAGTGCAGTGGAGGCAGAGTCAATCAACAGATTCGAGAAAGAAACAGAATATGTTTTGTACAAGAGCTGCTTTATTAACCTTCTATGCAGGCCTGTGTTAAGGAACGTCTTTAAGTTCAGTATTGCCTTGTTTCCGCAGCACAGTGGAGTTCACACATCAGTCCCTCCAGCAGGAGAAGATCCAAGGTTCATCTTAAAGTCTGTTGTGTTGTCGCTGTTCCCATCATCATGAAGACAAGTAGTGTATGAAGACTCTATTACCACCAGTCAAGATTAAGCAGAAAGGGGGGGAGGGGGAGGGGGGACAGTAGAAGGAGATCTCTATTCAGTGAATGATAAAGCCAGCCATGGAGTCGAAGACTTCAATGCCTGAAGTTATGGAGCCAGCTGTTTGTTGTAGGGAACAGCAGATAGCCAGCGCTGGGCGAGCGTTTCAGAGACACAAGCAGCGGATCATGAGGAAACTGAGACTGCCGCGGATCCTGGGCTTTTCCCTCGGATTGATGGCTCTCTGCGCGTTCTCCCTCTTATTCAGTGCCTTCGCCTGCACGCCAGCCAACCCTGAAAGCTCGCCGCTCCAACGCAGAACTCTACTGGGCTTCGAGGAGAAACCGAGATTTTCCAAGCTTCAGAATTATACCCCCAAATCCGACTTGGCTCTAAAGTATGAAGTGCGGGTGGCCACGTCCTCGGTCAATAATGCAACCCAGAGTGGAGATTACCCTCCTGACATCTTTTCGCTGGCACAGAGGAGGAAAGGAGCTGTGTCACTCCACATCCTAGGCATGATCTATATGTTCATAGCCTTAGCCATAGTGTGTGATGAATTTTTTGTACCCTCATTGACAGTTATCATTGATAAAATGCAAATATCCGATGATGTAGCAGGGGCAACTTTCATGGCAGCAGGTGGGTCAGCACCAGAACTCTTCACTTCTTTAATAGGAGTTTTTATATCTCACAGCAATGTTGGGATTGGGACTATAGTGGGCTCTGCCGTCTTCAACATCCTCTTTGTCATTGGGATGTGCGCTCTATTCTCGAAAGAAATCTTGCATCTCACCTGGTGGCCCCTGTTCCGAGATGTGACCTTTTATATCATTGACCTGATCTTGCTCATACTTTTCTTCCGGAGTAACACCATCGCTTGGTGGGAGAGTGTAATTTTGCTGTCAGCGTATGGATGCTATGTGACTTTTATGAAGTTCAACGTTGTGCTGGAACGATGGGTGAAGAAGAAGTTAACCAGGAACAAAGTGGTGGAGGCAACAGCAACAGATGGCGATGAAAAGGTACATATGGTTTAATTTTTTTAAAAAAACATGATGTATAAGAGTCAGACAATTGCCCTCGTTGCCTTGTCTGTATCTACTGGTTCGGAATTAGAGAACAAGACTGGACTCTCAGAATTTAAAATCTGCAATTAATGAAGAGTATGTGTGACACCGAGAATGAGCCGTTTGTGTTGACATTGAAATATCTGTTATAGTGTGTCAGTGCTTAAATCATTTCATGTTTTTGGATTGATTAAATCCTTTTATGTTTATGCACAACATTGTCAGTTATGGTCGCTGAGATAAATGTTACGTTTATCTGCCCAGCTGTAAATTCAATTCTTGAATTTAGGCATTTTTTTGTGTAATTAAAAGCAAAACATCAACAATATGAGCATAACTTTAATCTTTTAAAAGGTCAAATTGTTAAATCATGGCACTTCTTGCAAATTTAGTCAGGTATTGTTGATACTTGGGGCCCCAAAAATTGAGCTAGCTCTGAATAGTTCGGTACGATTTCTAGTAAGTCATTAAAAAAAAAGGTCAATTGGCTTGTCATTATAGATTAGCCAAATGGTCTTCTACTTTATAGTAGATGCAAATTAACTTTGAGAAGTTAAACTACTTTTTAAGTTATACGAAGTGGAGGATGTGGTTCCAGTTGGAGACCACAATATGTAAAGTTGTTATGGGAAAATGTTAGAAACACCACATCCAGTAAAGGAAAGCCTAATCAGTTTCCAGCAAAGACTGCGGATAAGGCACGTTGTTAGACCAGATTAGAGGGAGCTTTATTCTAATCTAGTGTACTGTGTCTAAAGAGAGGATACTTGATCCTAACTTTGGCTCGGCGAAATGTTCTGATTTCTTTGAGGGTGCCATTCAAGTTCACAATTAATCAACAGTAATTTTAAGAAAGGGAATGGTACTTTCAAGTTTCCATTTTTTAAAAATACACATGAATAGCAACCCTTGAAAGAGTTATGCATTTATCAAGATTCATCTGCACATACTAACATTTTTTATTGCAAAACTTCCATGGAATGATACCTGACCAGGTTAAACAACAACTTATCGCAATATCTATTGAAAGAAACGGCAATGAGATATACAGGACACATGACGTCAATATTTCCATTGAGTTATTTTTCAATAAATACTTCAATTTTTTTTGGCAAGTATACTATTTCTGCCATCTTCTGATCCCACACTTCTTCAGACATTGTCACTTTTGTGACATGTTTTTAAATGCCGGAAACTGCCACTTTGAATGCAAGTACTTTCTCCTCGCTTGCTATGACCAAAAGATTGAGATTGATAGCCTGGGAAATTGCGGGAATGAGTCCATACATGGCCACAGGGCATTATGGCTTTGAAACACTGAAGTTTCCTCGCGCATTCAAAGAAGAAATTCCTGTTATAAAATGCCTTGGTTCACAGCCTGCTAATGAAAGGACACTGCTGACTCCAGCCACAGAGTTGGGGCTGCCACAATGTAACAGTGCATGTCAGCATAATCTTTACCTACCTGAATTTGAACCTCAGTACTGTTATGTGTAGTATATCCCACTGTGATGCAGTCAACATTTAAGAGCTCTGAGGGTGATGCAGCAGATAGATGACCAAGCTAAAAGCAAAACTGATGTTCTAGACAGTGCAGCACATAAACTGATTTTTGGAGAAGGTCGCACCTTGCATCTGTGGCGAAATATACCATGGCCTATACGGTGATATTATTTAATGCATCTTACTTGCATTGGTTAGATGCTGGTGCAGTGTTTAAGGACTGAGCTGTGATAGGCTGACTTTGTACAGGTTGCATTAAAGGACTTCGTTTTGACATCAGTATGAACTATGCTGGTGGGCAAGGTTAGAAGACTAGATCAGTTGAGAGAATGGATTTGGAAATTGATAGCTCTCTCAAGGGCAATGAACTGATATGAGGTACAAATGGCTGTGTTTGTATGTTTAGAGGACTTCCTGTTGACTAATCACACATCAGTGAAACTGAATCTTGAAATATTCATGGTCTGATTTGACTGGATCAAGATTTTTTGTGGTTTTAGATATCCAAGAATCAAAAACTGTGCATTATTTGAGAGTTTAATATGGACCAAATTAAAATATCTTCTATGTATAATTGCTGAGATTGTGTGGAACTACTAAAATGTTCTCCTGCGGGGTTCACAGATGTTCTTGTTAATCTAACTACATCAAATGTTCAGTAGAGATCCCTGTTATTGGTTCTAGTGACTAATGCCCTGAGTCACAAGCAGCATTGGTAGCATAAATCTCAAGGTTACTAGTTTGAGCTAAGTGAAAGTAAATTAACTAAATTAAATTAGCTTAGTTGCTATAAATGTACACTTTTTAAAATTCTATACTTTCTTTTGTTTTTGTTTTTCATTTTCAAATGTCTATTTATGACGAACGAAGTCCTGGTCTTGCTTTGACTAAGGTGACTATTAAAGACTGAGCCTCTGTCTTAACAATTAGGTTAGTAACATACTGGTTAAATTATTAGAACTAAAATTGCAAGTGTCTGTATCATAATTTTTAGTGTGCAAGGTGCTGAAATATAGAACAACTCACTGTTCGCAGTACATTGTAAAGACGGGCACGTACAGACCTTTAGTACGCACTAAACTGCAAGAATGAAGGTGTGCACAAAAGAAACAAGCATGAAGCTTGATATTGTCTGAAGTACTTTTCCTGTGCTCACAATCTAGGGCTGAACTTTTTATGGTTAAAAGCAGGTTTGCATTGCCAAATTAAACGATGTGATACAAAACACTCAGAAAGGTAGCTGCTGTGAAAAGAGAAATATTTAACTCGTTTTAATTCTAAGGTTATTGAGAAAATGAAAGATTTTAATGTTAAATGTTAACTCCTATTTCCACAGATGATACTTGAAGTTATTTCAGAGTTTGCTGTTTTACTTCAGATTCCCAGGATTTGCACATTTTTTTAAAAGTAGAACTATTTCCAAACCATTTTAGCACTGGGATTTATTTTATTCACTACATGCAGCAGAGGGCTCAGCTTCAGCAAGAGAAAGAGGATCATGCTTGAAGCATTATCCTGTCTCTAATGTCTCAGATCCTGACTGAGCCACTATGCATGGCCAACATTGGAATTCAAATTCTTTAAAAAGTCACTTCTAAGCCTTAGGTTTTAAATATGTGATAACAAATTATTCTTGGTCTACATTCTTGTTAAGTAGCGGTTGCTTTTTAATGGGAGTGAGGAGGAGCAGGGTGGGAAACAGTTTTTAAGGATATTTAGCCACTTCAAGAATTGGGTTCTCCCCCAGTCAAGGCTGCCATGTCTTAAAATGAGCTGGCACATGTATTGGCCAAAAAAAAATCCATTTGCTATCCACTTGCATTATTCATTTCAACATTGCCAGTTCGTGTTTTCACGCGAGTAGTTTAGGCAGAAATAGCTCCTCTTAGTGCATTTGACGAAAGTGCGCTGAATATAATAAAGGAACCTGATTGAAGTGAAATCTGCTTCAATTTTTCACATTCACATACAGATATCTCCAGTAAAACCCATGTGCCTGCTTGAGATTTTATATTGAAGACTAACAATTCCATTGTATTTGTATACTGTCCTCCAGCTGTAATAAATGGCCCAAATTTTGAAAAAATTGCTCAGTGAATATAAATCTTAGTCAATACCAGTTTTTTTTTCCATTTACACCAATCTCTTTGCTTCAGATACGTTATTACATGTTGTATTGTGAATTTTAACTAACATCTCTGGTGGCCTTTTTAAAAGAAAAAGTACTTTTGCACAGCACATACGCTGGTATCTACGTGAGAAAATGAACCTTTTTATTAATGTGACCATAATTTACAGACTGTTGCATGTACCTGTGGTAGGTAAATTGTATTCATGCAAATGGCTTTGTCATAAAGCAGTGGGGACAGGGCAGAAGTTTCCAAGTCGGCTTGCATTTTTGTTCATGCAAACTATACGAGCACACAAGTTAGGATCAGGCGTAGGCTGCTTAGCCCTTTGATCTTGATGCACCGTTCAATAAGATTGTGATTGACCCACAAACACTTGTTTGTTGGCTTTTGAAAGATTGAACGTGCCTGCTGCAGGCTGAACTATGGGAAACTTGCCACACTTTCGGCTCCCTTGTGCAATCTGAATCGCTCTGTTTCACAACCCAGCAAGATAGTAAGTCCCCGCTTAAAGTTACGGTTGCATTGCTGAAAATCTCGACTTGAAGCAAAATGTTTGATAAAACTATTTCTGTAGGACTTTCCTTATCTGGGGAAAAAGTTAAATAATAAAGCATCATATCCCCTAGGTTGAAATATTTTACATTGCTATATTCCTACATTGTTTTTTTAAAAATAATAGTTTTTTAAAAAGAGAAAAATGTAACTTGCTGCTTTCAGTATTTGTTTCTGGGTCTAGCTTCAATCAAAAGCTAGAGCTGTTTGGTTGTGGAGGTGAGTCCCGAAGGTTTGGAAGTGCTGGGAATTTTTTTATAACTGTGCATTTATTTTTTGTTTTAATGTTTCTGTTGGTGCTTCCCACTCCTGAACTCTCACTGTCAGCAAAAGCTTGCTAGTACTGAGACAGAGAAGCATCTTTGAGAGTCACTTTAATCATATGTACACTGGCTTTATCCACAGCAGCATAAGTTCCAAATTCAAGAAAACCGTATAAAGCGTTAAATCACTGCTATGTCTCAGAAGGAGTATTATTCATTTATGGGCACCACTGTGCAAATATGTCAACAAGCTGGTGCAGAACAGATGAGCTTCTGTTACGTGGAGAGACTGGAGTTATTCGCCTTGGGCACAGATTAAGGGGAGATTTAAGGATTTTTAAAAGTCGAGGGGACTCAGAGGATGTGGTGATAAACATTTTACTACCACTAAGGTAATAGGCAAAGAAAGAGGCAATCTGAGAAATAATTTTAATTGCAAGGTATGGCCAAGCCATCACCTGAAAAAGGGTTGAGTTGGTGTGGTGATGGTAGCAGATTCATGAGTCAATTTCAAAAGGAATGATAAGTCAGGCAAGGACCATATCTGAGAGAATCTAACCAGCTTCCCTTTGATATTAGATGGCAGTATCATCACCATATTTGGGTTTACAAATGACCAGAAATTGAACTGAATCAGTCAAATAAATGCTGTGGCTACAAGACCATGTCAGAGGCTTGGAATTTTGTGGCAAATTACTTGCCTTCTGTCTCCTGAATGTCTGCTCATCCTTTAAAGAGCGAGTCAAGGTGTGCTAGAATAATCTCGACTTCCTTGGATGAGTGCAGTTTCACCAACACTTGAGGATCGACATTTTCCCAGGCAAAGTAACTGACTTGATTGGCTCACCTTCAACACTCACTCACTGCGCAATGGTAACATTGACTACTGTCTGCAAAATGACTGCAGAAAATCAGCGAGGTTCCTTTTGAAATACTCTTGTAAATCCATGACTGCTACCGTTTACAATGGTAGCAAATAAATAGGAAACATTTATCTGCAAGTTAGGGTTTGGGTTTTACGTTCTCCCCGTGTCTGCGTGGGTTTCCTCTGGGTGCATTGGTTTCTTCCCATAGTCCAAAGATGTGCAGGTTAGGTGGATTGGCCAGGCTGAATTCCCTGCAGTGTCCAGGGATGTGCAGGCTAGGTGGATTAACCATGGGAAATGCCGGGTTACAGGATTAGGTTGGGGTGTGAGTCTGGGTGTGATGCTCCTCAGAGGGACAGTGTGGACTTGGACGCGGGATTCTATGATTCTGTGATGTGGTTTGGCTCCGGAATGATGTCTTGTTTTTGTATTTTCTCTAGTGATCTAGTCATGCTCTTTGGAAGAAGAAATGATCAGGAGTACTTAAAAGAGAGCACACAAATCAAACAGGTATCTGTGCTCTTGCCATCATTTCCTTGCACTAAAGTTTGTGGTCACAACTGATCTCTAAACCTGATGTCTAAAATCAGCAATCACCATCTCCTGTGACTATCCCTTTGATGAAAGGACAGGTCATTTTGTCAGAACTGTTACCTACATGTTCCTGTAATAATTTGGAGCATGACTGCAAATGGGGACAAGGACAGTATTTGCTCCATTATCCACTGCGCCGATACAAAACCATTGCTTGTGTACTGTGCTGCAAGTTACTCTTTATGGAGTCATAGAAGTTCACAGGTACCTTTTGCAAGTTTGATTTTGTCACGTGTACCGAAATACAGTGAAAAGCTTTGTTTACGAGCAGTACAGGCAGATCACAGCAAACAAAAAATGTGCAGATCAAAAAGACTTTGAGGTTACATTGCAGGTTACAATATTTGAGGCTAGAGTCCATTCAACAGTCTGATAACGGCCGGAAAGAAGCTGTTCCTGAACCTGCTTGTGTGCGTGTTCAGGCTTCTGTATCTTCTGCCTGATGGAAGAGGTTGTAGGAGATCATTACCGGGGTGCGATGGGTCTTTGATGATGTTGGCCATCTTTCCGCAGCAGCGAGCCGTGTAAATGGAGTCCATGGATGGAAGGTTGGCTTCCGTGATGGTCTGGGCTATGCATACCACCTTCTGTAGTTTCTTACAGTCCTGGGCAGAGCAGTTGCCATACCAGGCCATTATGCACCTGGACAGTATGCTTTCAATGGTGCATCTGTAGAAGTTGGTGAGGGTCCTTATGGACATGCCAAATTTCCTGAGCCGCCTGAGGAAGAAGAGGCGTTGTTGTGCCTTCTTTACCACCGCATCTACGTGGGAAGTCCATGACAGGTTGTCGGTTATTGTCACTCCAAGGAACTTGATGCTCTTCACTCTCTCAACCTCAGTTCCGTTGCTGTAGGTGACAGTATGTTCTCCTCCTTTCTTTTTGAAGTCGATGATCAGTTACTTAGTTTTGCCGACGTTGAGAGACAGATTGTTTTCATTGCACCATGTTACCAAGCCCTCTATCTCCCTTCTGTATTTGGACTCGTCATTGTTAGATACCCATCCCACTGCGGTGGTGTCATCAGCGAACTTGTAGATGATGTTCGTTTGGAATTTGGCAACACAGTCGCAGGTGTACAGGGAGTACAGTCGGGGCTGAAGACGTATCCTTGGGGGGCTCCAGTGTTGAGGTTATTGTGGAGGAGGTGCAGTTACCTATCTTCACTGATTGCGGCCCGTGGGTCAGAAAGCTGAGGATCCAGTTGCAGAGGTTGGAGCCGAGACCAAGGTCACACAGTTTTGAGATCGGCCTGGAGGGGATAATGGTGTTGAAGGCGGAGCTGTAGTCAATGAGCAGGAGTCTGATGTAGGTGTGTTTGTTGTCCAGATGTTCCAGGGATGAGTGCGGGGCTAGGGATATGGCATCCTCTGAATCTGCTACATTGGTAGGTAAACTGTAAAGGATTGAGGCAGGTTGGGAGACTGGAGTTGATGTGGGCCATGACCAGTCTCTTGAAGCACTTCATGATTATTGAGGTCAAAGCTAATGGGCGGTGTTCATTAAGGCACATTGCATGTGTTTTCTCGGGTACGAGGATGATGGTGGTCTTCTTGAAGCAAGTGGGGACTTCAGGTTGTAGGAGGGAGAGGTTGAAGATGTTGGTGAATACCTCCGCCAGTTGGTCCGCACAGGATCTGAGTGCTCGGTCAGGGACACCGTCTGGGCCTTTGCTTTCTTGGGTTGACTCCCAGGGAGCCTGATCTGACTTCTGAAGCGGTGACAGAGAGAACAGGTGTGGCCAGGGCTGTTGGGGCAGAAATTGTCACGCCAGTGGTATTCTGCTCAAACCAGGCGTAGAAAGCATTGAGCATGTCAGGGAGGGATGTGTCATTGTCCTCTACCTTACACTGTTTCATTTTGCATCCCGTAATGTCATTTAGGCCTTGCCATAGATGGTGGCAGTCTGTTTGGTTAGGCCTGGGCCTCTAACTTGGTCCAGTACTGTTTCTTGGCCACCATGATGGCTTAGCTGGAGTCATATCTGGATTTTCTGTATTGGTCTGGGTCACCCGACTTGAATGCTGCATGTCTGGTCTTCAGTAGGGAGCAGATTTCCTGGTTCATCCAAGGTTTACATTTGGAGAACACTTGGATTGACTTCTTTCGTGCACATGTTTTTTGAGAACTAATCTGGTGGGTTGTTAACACTTGCATAGTAAACTTTCCAATGTCCATTCCTAACAATTTGTCCCTTTTTTCAAAGCCTTCAGTTAATAAAGCACATGATGTGTGCACAGACTTGAGCCATTACTTCCTTACAGAATATTACCTTAGGATCAACCAGCAGGAAAAGAGAATTTTGAGAGTAAATTTTACAATATATCCATGAGCAATGATCTTTGTAATGGTGCGACAGTACAGCAGACTAGCAGCTGGCAGACTTTTTAGGCATTGTCAAAATAGAGTGGTAGAAAATACAAGATACTTGTGGAAGGTCAGCAATTATATGCCAAAGATGCTTCTACAAAATGCTGTCAAGTTGCAAGTATTGTCTCTTTAATGCACGTTTTTATTGTTCTAATATTGATGGCCTCATCCAGTGCTGGTTCTTTGACGAGACTTTGGTTCTGGATGTTAATGAATGGCAGAGGAAACAAAACAGCACGTACCATCTTGAAGCTCCCCACCGCTACCATTCAAAACCCCTTGACTCCAAGCCCTGTAGATGTTTTATCCTGATAGTTGTTGTTTTCAAAACCTCTGGGCTGATTCTTGCCATGTTTCAGTAGAGTCATTTTTGTCAAGTTCTTTGTGCAGATTTCTCTCCAACAATTTTGTGGTCAATGAATGATCACTGCTCCCAGCTCTGATCTACTGGAGTAGGTGTCAATTGAATCCTGCCTGGCTTGTAGTACCTGCTGCACTCTATTATGTGTTTCTTCTCCTCAATGTTTCCCCTCATCCTCCTCAGACTGCTTTAGCTCTCCCAGTCCATCAGCATCCACCACATTCCCTTTTTGTCTGTTCCTGTTCTGCAGAGCACAGCATGCTAGAATTATGCAGCACATTCTGTCTGGGTTCAGCTGGCATTTCATTTGCTGCACCATGGACCTGGTTTAAGAGTGGGCTGCTTTACATCTGCATCAGTCTGGGGTCAAGTGGCAACCATTGTTGTAAGGTATCTAGGCCCTCAAAAGTAGCAGGGACATAGTTCTTGAGGCATTGTGACAGCTCCCAGAGAACTGGGCGCAAACTGCTAAGGATTTGTGCTGATGTTCATAGATCACTTCAACATTGATGGAATGGGACTTTTTCCCCCAATGAACTCAGTTGCGTTATGTAATATAGAACATAGAACATAGAACAGTATAGCACAGTACAGGCCCTTCAGCCCACGATGTTGTGCCGAACTTTTACCCTAAACCTAATGTCTATCTAAGCTCCACCCCTACCTTATACTATCTATCTAATAGCCGCTTAAATGTCCCTAATGAGGCCGACTCCACTACCCTCTCCGGCAATGCATTCCACGCCCCTACCACTCTCTGAGTAAAGAACCTGCCTCTGACGTCTCGCCTATATCTACTTCCACTCACTTTAAAACTATGCCCCCTCATAATAGCTACCTCCACCCTAGGAAAAAGTCTCTGGCTGTCCACTCTATCTATACCTCTGATCATTTTGTACACCTCTATCAATCACCTCTCATCCTTCATCGTTCTAAAGAGAAAAGTCCTAGCTTTCTCAACCTTTCCTCGTAAGACCTTCCCTCCATTCCAGGCAACATCCTGGTAAATCTCTTCTGCACCTTTTCCAACGCTTCCACATCTTTCCTGTAATGAGGCGACCAGAACTGGACACAATACTCCAGATGTGGCCGAACCAGGATTTTGTATAGCTGGGGCATAACTTCACAGCTCTTGAACTCAATCCCTCTATAAATGAAAGCTAACACACCATACGCCTTCTTAACAACTGTATCCACCTGAGTGGCAGCTTTGGTCCTCAGCACAACGTGCGTAATCATAGAATCCTTACACGGCAGATAGAAGCCATTCATCCCATCAAGTCTGCACTGATCCCCTGAACAGCATCCCACTCACCCACCCACCCCCTTCCCTGAACCCCATATCTACCTTCTAAACACCGAAAGAACTGCGGATGCTGTAAATCAGGACCAAAAACAAAGTTACTGGAAAAGCCCAGCAGGTCTTTTGACTATGGGAGGAAACCGGAGCACCCAGAGGAAACCCACACACACACAGCGAGAACGTGCAAACTCCACACAGACAGTCGCCCAAGGCTAGAATTGAACCCGGTGCTCTGAGGCAGCAGTGCTAACCACTGAGCTGCAGTGCTGCCCTTTTGTGCAAACTGTTGTGCCCTGCAGTTGGGCAAGCCAGGTATGTTGCTGAATCCTCCTGCTCAGGCTGCAGTACCTAGCACTCCCTGGACAGTTTATCTCCATTAAAGCCCTACATGTCTTTGGATTAACCTCCATGATGACTGGATGCATTGGGCCTGGAGGATTCCCAGACAGTAGTGAGAAAACGTCCTGATCCAGATCACACCAATTTCCTGGACTGATTGTGGATAGTGTCCTTGACTGAGCACTATTCTGCCTTTGACTTTGAGACTTGGCCATTTGTTTGAATCACCTGCAGTGTGTTTGCGTAGGCACATGCTGTAGGTGTGAGATTGACGTAGCACTACCGTGCAGCAAGCTGTTCACCCCCTGTTCACTGCTGATCAACATGACAAGCTGCCTGGCTTGTATTTACGCTAAGGAGCAAAGCAAGGCAGAAGTACCATGGGCACTTTAAAGATCACCGGAGGAAACAAAGCACTAATTGGCAGGGCTACTCTGAGCATCCAAGTAGGCATTAAACAAGTGAACACAGACCATGCGAGCAGTGTTGAAATGCAGCCTGTTCCAAATGGTGAGCTAGGTTCCTGACTCAGCGCACAGTGTGCTTGTGACAATATGTGAATGGTGGTTGACTGTGCACTCAGAGTACTGAGTGGATTGGAGATGTGTCATGATGGTCATGAGAGGCTGTGGGATGTCAGTGGACATGGGATGCCATGGTATGTTGTGCCAGCTTCAGGTCAGGAGATGGGCTGGGGACTTTCATGTTGGGAATTCTCTGTATCCAGTTTGCATCTGTGGGGTGGTAGAACGGGAACCCCCATATCATGGAAGTGATGCTAAGTAATAATGAGTGATTAAAAATGCTGTTAATAGGCTTCTTGCCACTCACAGGCACAAATCTCATCTTGATTTCTGACATGTAAGATGTAACTTGCTCCTGACATCGAGAAAGGCCTTGCTCAATTTCTCACACGCTTCTCCCCAATTTCCCACTAGACCCTATGTCGTTCAGGGCCTGGGAGGATTCTGCGCCAAGTCTTTTAGTATTGACCAGTCAAGGACTAAGTTTGGAATTACTGACCCTCTGCTGCAAAGTAGCTTCTGTGGAATGATGGTATTCTTCAATAGGGAATAGGCTGCAATAAAAGGGCAGTTACATTGTGGGCACAATTCATATGGAGAAATAAGTTGAATGTATGCACAGCCATCATAAAAGCTTATAAAGGTGCAGATGTTCCCTATGAGTATGCAGTATCTCTTAGATTGGAAACTGTGAGACTAGTCTGGCCCATGTATAGAGTCCAAATTATGCCAGAAGCGTGAAATATAATAACTGTCCTAAAAATATAGTCCCACATACTTTCTAAATGTCTGGTCAACCGGTCTGACTCTCTGAAGCTTAACAGCTAAGTTAAAAGTAGCATGGAAACAGGCCTTCAAGCTACTTTTCTCATGTCTGGACACTGCTCTGTTTGCCATGCACTTTTCTGCAACTAAAGAGAGGGGGAATAAATTCTTCCAAGCATCAATTTAATTTTCATATGCATCCGTTTTTTTAACGTGGTGAAAGGGTCCCAAGGTGTATAACAGATATATTGAATAAAATTTGATGTCGAGCCAGCTATGATAGTTGGACAAGTGAATAGGAAATTTGATCAAAGAGGATTAAGGTGCATGGCTACCAATGACTTTGTAGGTCTTTGAGTTTAATTACTGTCAAGAGACCAGAATTGGTTGAGCACAGATTTTGGAGAATAGTGGGGTGAGGTCATAGAGGCAGGTCGACAATAAGGATGAGAATATTGAAATAAAGCATTGCTGAATTGGCAACTATTATAGGTTAGGGATGGAAGACAAGTGAGTCTTGGTATGTGTTAAGATGAGTTCAAGGTGGTGGGGTCAAAAGAGGGAATGCTGAGCAGCACAGCATCGGAATGGTCAAGTTTAGAGGTAACTGTTTTGCTTAGTGTTCCATAACTGCTAACTGAGGGAGGAACTGAATTGAATCCTCTTCCAATTCTTCTGTTTCTCTGTATTCTTGTTTGTTCTGACTTCCCTGCTGTTAACTTCAACTCTTGCTTTCAATCTCCTGGAGGTAAAAATATCATCTTCAATTCAATAAATTCATTGAATACTCTCACCTTGAGAAATACCTCAAATTTAGTACTTTTTTTTAAGCAAAACTGAATCAATTCCAATTTTTTGTTTTAGTAACTTAAGTATTCATCGTGAATGACTTTTCCAAATCAGGCCAGTAATGATCACAAATGTGATCATTATTTCATGACTTTGACAACTTCATAGCAGCTAAGCACTGCCCCAGTGTGTGAGCTAACCTCTTGGTCTTCTCCTCCCCTCTTACTTTGGCTTTGTATCACACCTATTTTCTCACCACTTCTTAAAGTCACTGCATTATAGCATTGTGCACAATATTCCGTACCAATCCAGAATTGTTCCCCATTGTACTTAAGGGATTCTGCCTTCCCTGAGTACAATTTCTGCTTTCCATGGTTTTGTACCAAAAAAAAATGATTGCACAGACCATTCATAATTGCTCTTCTATGAGGTCTTGTTCTGAAACCTCGCTCACCCATGGCTGTTGTAAAGGGAGCAAGTTCCTCCTGTGTATGGTCCACGGCTATTGAGGATAGATTGTATCTATCTCTCTCTACAGGCCTAACTGATTCTGAATAAGCTCTATTTTCGTTGCATCTTGTCACGTTTAGTGTTAACAACAGAATGTGAACATAGAGGACCTCCCACCCCTCAGGATATTTTTAGTTCAAATAATGTTGCAGTCTTAAAAATAATTAGTGCTAATCTATATGCTTTGAAAATAAATGTTAAATTTGCCCTGTTTGTTTGGCGATGTTACCTGAGCAATTCATAATATACATATGGACCATTTATGGTCTTGTTCATCTCTGAAGAAAGTAAATTGGACAAAGTTTCATCTTTTTAAACTATTTTTGCGTCCACCTGTTCAGAGATATTATGATACACCTTTGGAGTAGTGGAACTTGAACCAGAGTCTGCTGGTTTAGAGGTAGAAACATTACTACTGCAGCGCAAGAGCCTCTTGGACAAAATGTAATTTGTTTTTATTTAACCTGTTTTTCTAATCAACCTGTTCAGAGATGTTTTTTGCAGAAATATACTTTATTCACAAACAAAATCTTTATTTACATTTACTGAAGCAGTTCAGTCTGTACATTCTTTGCAAATCGAGAGAAACAAACATTGGGATTTGACTTTGTCTTTGTAACAACAAACCCAACGGCATTTCTTAATTATGCAAAGTACTGTTTACATGTATTTGAGGCATTGAGAGTGTCTGATAACTGAATGGACCTCCATTGTACTTCAGCAGAAAGACCTCAGACAGTGGTCTTTCCCCACTGTGCCTTGGCAGTAGCTGTCCCAAGCTTTCGTGCGTCCCTCGGCACGTCATCCTGGACCTAGGAATGTGCCAGTTTGCAACATTCGGTTGAGGTCAACTCTTTCCACTGGAAGACTAATAAGGTTCAGGCAGACCAAAGAGCATCTTTCACCGAGTTGATGGTCCTCCAGGCACAGTCGATGTTTGCCTCTGTGTGTGTCCTGGGGAACAGCCCGTAGAGCCTAGAGTTCTGAATTGTGGAGTGCTCGGGATGAGCCTCGACCGAAACCTTTGCATCTCTCTCCAGACAAAGACACGTTTCAGAAGGAAGGTATGATGGCCTCTTAAATCCCACAGCCCCACCACCCCCCTCCCTGCAAAACCCCCACCCTGCAGCCGCTTTGACGGCAGTGTGCAGTGGCAAAGAGAGGCTGGGCGTACGTGATAGATCTCTCAGGTAGTGTCCTTCTCACCGTTAGCCAAGTGAGGTCTTGGTGCTTGTTGGAAAGTTCTGGTGATCAGGCATTCTACCAAGTGACTTTGACAGTCTGTTCGGAGAACAACCCAACAGGATCCACCTTCTCCTGTTCCCTCAGGATTGTGAGGATGCTACATGCTGATCACTTCTTGATGTATTTATATTGAGAAGTGTTTCTTTTTGCAAATTTCTCCATGAGGGACAGGTGATATTGAATGGTCCAACTACTTGGAATGTTGCACAGCAACGAAGCAAAGGCCTATCCTCAGTAAGTAGTGACATTTGGTATTTGCATACTGAGGGTCTATGCAGAGATGTTATTGCAGACCTCTGGAGTAGGTGAGACTTGAATCTGGGCCGCCTGGTCCAGGAGTAGGGATACTACCGCTGCACCACAAAGCCTCTTGGATAAAGTGTGCAGTGATCAGGTGACCTATTACAAGCTGTTTTGCACTGATAACAAAAGTTTAAATCAGTTATCATCAGTTGGGTGTTGGCATATCAGCTAGTGCAGAGATACACTAGCTAAATGTGCCTGTGGTATCAACAAGTGGAGCAGTGTAGTAAAGTTGTTGGGAAGTAGTATTTGATGTTATATTAAAATCTTGTTTCTGCTATAATTATGACCTGGTCAGACAATGCGTAGATGCAAATTGGGATTTCAAAGGGCCAATAGTTTACCCATGAAACATCGGGTCCTCCTGTGTGCCAGCTCAGATCGCAGATTCCTTTTAACAGTCAAATGGTCAGTCAGTTGAATACTGAGAGAGATTTTCCGATGTCTGTCTGTTCTTTCTAATCATGTGGCATGCTATTTTTATATGAAGCTTTACTGTTACGATAATTAAAGTCTCTCATCCAATTAACAAATCCATAGATGTTGTACTCTTTACCATTTATCAAGAAAAGCCATAGGAACAGATCAAACACATTATATTGCAATTGCAATGAACTTTTATATGAATATTTATCTATTTATGATCATGTACACATACTAAAGCAGGAGAAAGACCAGGTCTGATCATTGTATTCAATATGTTGTTTTAAATCTTAGTACTTAATACTTAATCCTTTCCTAATTATAGTTTGAGATACAATTGGTGTTTGACCTTAGGTGATGATTTTAGCTGAGTTTGCGTACATGATGTCCATGCTTAGCTTGGACAACCGTAAGTTGCTACTAGATAGTATCCAGTCAATGACTGGAATGCCATGTTTAAGGCTGTTAAGAATTATTGAACAATTAGCATGAGAAATAACTTACATCTTGTAGAGAGCTATTGTCTCCTAGCAGAGGAGTAAGAACAACAGCTGGTCAGAAGTGAGGATAAAATGACTCTTTGAAGAGCATTAGAAAGGGTTAGAAAAACTGAGCTGGGAGTTGAATTCAGGTTTGATAATTGTGCTAACGATGTTAGAGTGAAGAATGGGTTTGATGAACAGAAGGCTAGAATTAGAAGTCATGAAAAGAAAGAGGCAAGACCCCTAAGGGACATGAGAATGAAGACTTTGGGTATCAATAGTCAATAGAGAAAAGTGGACCTCGCGGATGGAATTTCATGTGGTTGGTTTTGGAGAAGCTAATATTCGTCAAGGGTGACACTCAGTATGTAAGTGAGGAGGATTTTGGAGAAATGAGTTCTGGGGCAGTAATGGAAGAACGGATAAGGATTTTAGTGGCAGTTGGGACAAAAGCTGGACGTGGATTGAAGAAATCTTGATGATTACGGATTCACATTACCCCAAATCAAAACAAAATGATATATTTGCAAAACACCTATTTTGTTCTGGGCAAGAAACATCTGGGGATGTGAATGGAGTCAGCCAGGCATGTGAATAACATTGATTGTAATATATGGAATAAGATGTTGTCAGTCTCCTGGTGATCAGTTGCAACTGATCAGATTCATCCAGAGCTTGATGTCTGACAACAACCGGTGTTAGGAATGTTGGAGCGTGCAGAAATTGCTGGAGAAACTCAGCAGGTCTGGCAGCATCTGTGGAAAGAAAGCAGATTTAACGTTTTTAATCCGGTGTCTCCTCTCAGAACTGTTCTGATCTCCAGCATTTGCAGTTCTTTGTTTTGTTTTAGGAATGTTGGAGCTGTTGTTTTCTTAGATATGAAAAGTGCCCTTATGCATATGGAAAATGTATGAGGAACAATGGTCAGAACACTGAAACAGCAATAGAAAATGGTTTGTAGATCAACAATTAAGAAACCCTTTAAAAATAAATTAGTGAGTAAAATAAATTGAAGTAATAAGTTTATGCTCCAGCTTATTCAGAAAGTAACAACATTTTCACATTTGGAAAATTACCAAAATTACCCATTTGTCTGTTATAGAGTCAAACAGCATGGATTCAGACCCTTCGGTCCAATCAGTCCATGCTGACCATAATCCCAAATTAAACTACCCCCACCTGCCTGTGCTTGGCCCATATCCCTCCAAACATTGTTACAGAGATAGTAGGAACTGCCAATGCTGTAGAATTGCTTTCCTGCTCCTCTGATGCTGCTTGGCCTGCTGTGTTCATCCAGCTCTACACCTTGTTATCCCTCCAAATGTTTCTTATTTATGTACTTACCTAAATGTCTTTTAAACATTGTAACTGTACCCATATCCACCACTTCCTCTGGAAGATCATTCCAAATACAAATTGCCCCCCTGTCTTTTTTTAAATCTTTCTCCTCTCCCCTTTAGAAATATGTTTTAAAAACATTATTGTGACTAACTTGGTATACAAAGCATGTTGAAACTAATTTCTGGGACGCTGATCAGACTGGACATTTTGTCTGAATGGGAAGGGAGGAAGTGATTGAGTGTTTCTGGGGTTTGATGCTAATGTTGCCACTCAACCCATGGGGGGGTTTTCTTTCTCAGCATCAGCAGTAATCTGGTGAAACCAATCACATGGCTTTTTTTGGACTCCATGCAATCAAAGATTGAATTCTTCTGGGTATATAACATGAGTCAAGCCTGTTCTACCTCATTACTATCGTTGGTGAAGATGCAAATTTACAGTTAGCTTAACTATTTTCGATATGTACAGACATCCAAAACACACAACTTCAACCTAATATGTCGCCTAATATGCATTCAGTACTTCTTCTCTCATTTTCTTCGTTTCATCCATCGTTCTGTTAATTTTTTCTCCCTTGTTGCTGTTCTGTTCTTTCAACTTCTCTATTTGTTGGTGGCAATCCTTCAGTCAGTCACTCTGAATTGCCTGTTCTGAGTAGCTCACAATGCTTGAAATGAACTTGCTTTTTGCCTCTGACTCCCAAGATTTTGATTCCAGGGCACTGGCTTTACAGACTTTGAAACTCGCAGCTGAGGAGCACTGATACTTTGTGATTCTGGGCCTTGTTGTAAACTCTAATCAAATAAAAGATTTGCTTGTTTTCCTGAGAAAAGCAGTGTTGTGACCAAGGAAATTATATAATTAAAGGAGTATTCCCATTTATCTGTGAGCTTCTTTACACTCTCAACTACTTCCGTTCTGCAGAAACCTTTCATTCCCTAAACTACCTGAGGAAATATTCTCTTTTTTAACTGCTTCACCTGACACACAACTATTCTGGCTCAATGCAGAACCTTGCATCTGCCCTTGAACTAACTACAAAAACCACTTATACTGTACACACCTGTTGGTCCTAACCTTGAAGAAGGGGAAGCATATTCCCCTTTTGTTAGGTCAACCTTTTCAGACAACTAAATTGGGTAAAAGACTGGAGAAGGAGGCTACACAACTTAGGTACTCAATGTGTGAAACAAGCACACACCACATTCACAAGATAAAGCTGCACATTACAAAGGCAAATTGAAGTGTTTGATGAAAAGGTAACTCCATGTAGCAGTGAGCTTTATATGAGTGGTTCTGGGAATGGGGTGACATTAGTCAGGAGATTGCTATCGGGAAGGGAAGATGGAGACTGTACTATGCAAAGAGAAACTGGGGTAATATGTTGGGGTGTGGACTCGGGAAGAGGGGACTGGATAATGGATGGGGTTTCTGGTGTGAGTATATGCTGCCGGCTGTGTGCGAAATACCTCGGTGCCAGTAAGCCCGTGGAGTGGGCAGAGAGAATGCAAGGCATGCTGAATGCAGGCTGGCAGTAGAACTGGGGGACAAAGTGGGGAGAAAAAACAGTCTGGGCCTCTGTGGGGCATAGTCCATACAGTTTCCATGCTTTTCACTTGAGGGTCCCGAAACCAGTCAAGAAATGGTTTTACGGGCTTAAGTTGATTAAATGCTAATTTCAGGAAGCTGCCAGGATGTTCACTGTGCTTGATTTACACCCAAAAAATAGTCAAAACACTTACCAGTTTCAGCCCTGTATCCAAATAGTTTCCGCTGAATGCAGTTGATCTCAAATTATGGACTATTGAAGGTCCACCATAAATATTGGCATTTCACACCAAATATCTAGGCATGGACTGATGCTTCAGTTTTAGTGTAATGACTAATGCATTTAATTTAAAGGAGTTTCAATGGAAGTGATCAGAAATTCATTCTAGTGAGCACCTCGTGAAGTTGGAGCTCAGACACGTTGGGCAATTAAAAGAGGGAATTCAACACGTTGTCAGATACTGTGCCTGGCTTGGCAGTGCTTGATGTTATTCAAAATGGGAATACGTTACCAGAATTTCAAGACTGTGTAACTGAATGTTAACACAAGTCGACACCCATAAAGACTGGACTATATCTGGGCCACCAGCCACTACGAAAATGTTTTATTATCGACATAAAAGGCATCAAATGGTCACCTCAAGCAGAGTCAAATTATGTGAACCAAAACATTATATAAATGAACATCAAAGTATGTTGCTGTAAAGTTTAACTTCCAACCTCGTGAAAGTTCACAAATTGAACTTATATAAAAATGGCAGTCCTGAGGTATTAAATTCACAGTAATAATGCCCTCACTTATTTCCAAATTAAAATACTTATGCTTCAAAAGACCTGAAAACATTATTCAACAAAACCCAGCTTAGTAACAATAATTCTAGAGAGAGCCAATACTTTCAAATTCCATTGCAGATAATTCCAACCAACCATGAGTAAATTGCAAGCACAGCAGGTCCCGCAAGAGACAGTGGTAAAAAGATTCCGTTAATTTTCTCAAATGTAAGTACTTAATGTTCATCTGAGCAAGAAAAATAGATCTTGCTAAGGTCTTGGGTTACCAACTTGATGAAGACATGAACAAATATTAAAGTGCACAGTCAGTGGAGTGATTAACCTTTTTTTCAATATGGGGGTGTATTCCCTGGTCTTTGCAGGTCAAGCATCCACTATGACCAGGAATGACCAAATAACACTGTCCTGTTATTTGCATGTGAAGAATCATTAAACAACGAAGGTGGGAATTGATTATGGCATAAAGTTGCACAAAGGACTACAAGTGATTGGGTTACACTACACTGTTCACAGTTGGTTATTTGTGACTCTTGTTTGAACACTTTTGGTGCTGTCAAGAAGGTTAAAAGTTTCAAATTGAAAAATTCAAGTATGGTGTTGCAAGAGAGTTAGCACTGACCTGAGAGGCAGCAACCTTTTGATTTGGAGAAGAGCAGAAGGTTGAAACTGGAGTAGCAGTGTGTTAAAATGAGGGACCATGGCAGATTGTTTGACAGCTGTTCTCACAGTAAGGAAGCAAAGCCTGAAGAGGGTGTGCTATTTACAATCACAGCTAGTATCAAAGTCACAAGGGAAATTGGATAGGCAGCAGTTTCTCATCCCACGGGAATTTCAGTTGGAAAATAATGCCAAATACTAAAGAGACAACTTGACCAATTACTTATCAGCCATCTAAATTAGGGAAAAGTTTTAGGATAAAACTGTAGCAGCTCACATTTCAATGAAACAGGAAAGAAAGGGATCCTGGATCAGTGGCAACGCAAAGATTAAAATGGAAAAATGATCTTCTGAGTTTACTGTGAAAGTTTTAGATGTACACTAACGTATCTACATTATAATTTAGTTCATTATTTCATAGTCATATAGCATGGAAACTGACCCTTCGATCCAACTTGTCCATGCTGACCAGACATCCCAATCTGACCTAATCCCATTTGCCAGCACTTGGCCAATATCTCTCTAAACCCTTCCTATTCACATATCCCTCCAGAAGCTTTTTTTAAGTGATGTAATTGTACCCGCTTCTACCACTACTTCTTGCAGCTTGCTTCATACACGCACCACCATCTACATGAAAAAGTCACCCCTCAGGTCCTTTTTTAAAGTCTTTCCCTTTTCGCCTTAAATTTATGCCCTCTACTTCTCCTATCTGATCATCAAGTTCCATTTGTATAGTTCCAAGTTCATTAATTGACATCAACAGGGACAAAAAGCACAGAAACAGACCCTTCACTGCAACTCATCCATGCTGACCACGTTTCACAAACTAAACTAGTCCCATTTGCCTGAATTTGGCCAATATCCTTCTAATCCTTTCCTATTCATGTACCTGTTCAAATATATTCAACATGATATTTTAAAACAAGCCTAGAATGCAACTGTTCTGACCCCCCTCCATTTGAAAATCTTCATTCAGTCCTTAGGGTAAAATTAAATGAAAAATAAAGCAATTTATGTTTTAAGCTGAATGTTAGTATGTTGTATTTCAGAATGGGGTGTTTCGTAATGATATGTAACTAGTACTTTAAATTTTAAAAAATTTGTTGATGGAAACCATGCATATGAAAGGTTGGAAATCACAGGCAACTAGACCTTTCAAATGCTGGTCTGCATGTTGTTTTATCAATCCTTGCAGACTCCTGGATGGCTAATTTTCTCTGTTTCCTTTTTTTTCAGTTTTTAAAAGGGACATAAATAACCCTGTGCCTAATCGTACATCCAGTAATCCCTTGTATCACAGGCTTTACTATTTGAAACTGATGGTTTGTATGTAATTACTTCTTCAGCTTGTACTTGTTCAAAGTACAAAGCAAACTACTTTCCAGAAGCAGACTGATGAATTATTTTAGGCATATTTAAAAAGACTGTGGAAAGTTTCTAATTGTTTTTATATCCAAATGACTAAATAGCACCATTTCTGATTTTGCTAGAGATAACCAGGGGAAATTGTTTTTACATTTTCTTGAGGGTATTGGAATAACTGAACACAGCACTTAGGAAGAATTCTTCCTACCATTGGAAACTTGTGATCCACTTTTATAATAACCTATGTGGGATGTTCATATTGCTGTCAAGGCCAGCATTTATTGTACATCCCTAATTTCCCTTGAAGGTGGCAGTGAGTTACTGCTTTAATCCGCTTGTTGTGTAGGTATCCCTACAGAGCTGTTGGAGTTTAAAGAAATGGCAGCATGCTTCCCAGTTGTGGTTGTATGGGACACACAGGGAACTTATAGGTGATGGTGTTCCCATGTGCCTGGTTTCTTTGTTTTCACTGGTAGAGTTTGTAGAATCAAAACAGTCACATTAAAATGCAGCAGGTACATCTAGCAGATGGTACGCAGTGTTACTGTGCATTAGTGGGTGGATGGGGGGCAGATCAAGTGAGCTTATTTCTCCTAGATGATGCAGAGCTTCTTCAGTGATTTGGAACTGCTTATGTCTAAGTAATTGTAGTACTTCAAAGAGACAAAGAGGAGCGCGTGGAGGGTCGGGGATCACTGGGAAATGATGGACGAGCGTGCGGAGGGTCGGGATCACTGGGAAATGACAGGGAGGAGCGCGCAGAGGGTTGGGATCACTGGGAAATGATGGGGAGGAGAGTGCGGAGGGTTGGGATCACTGGGAAATGACAGGGAGGAGCACGCGGAGGGTCGAGATCACTGGGAAATAATGGAGGAGTGCGCGGGGAGTCGGGATCACTGGGAAATGATGGGGAGGAGCGCGGTGAGGGTCGGGATCACTGGGAAATGATGGAGGAGTAGGCGGAGGGTCGGGATCACTGGGAAATGACGGGGAGGAGCGTGCGGAGGGTCGGGATCACTGGGAAAT
>NC_063334.1:1362205-1387037 GCF_021869965.1 Rhincodon typus | reverse complement strand
GGAAATGACGGGGAGGAGCGTGCGGAGGGTCGGGATCACTGGGAAATGAGGGGGAGGAGCACACGGAGGGTCGGGATCACTGGGAAATGACTGGGAGGAGCATGCGGAGGGTGGGGATCACTGGGAAATGATGGAGGAGTGCGCGGAGGGTCGAGATCACTGGGAAATGACTGGGAGGAGTGTGCGGAGGGTCGGGATCACTGGGGAATGATGGAGGAGTGCGCGGAGGGTCGGGATCACTGGGAAATGACAGGGAGGAGCGTGGTGAGGGTCAGGATCACTGGGAAATGACAGGGAGGAGCGCGGTGAGGGTCGTGATCACTGGGAAATGATGGAGGAGTGCACGGAGGGTCGGGATCACTGGGAAATGATGGGGAGGAGCGCGGTGAGGGTCGGGATCACTAGGAAATGACGGGGAGGAGCGCGCGGAGGGTCGGGATCACTGGGAAATGACGGGGAGGAGTGCGCGGAGGGTCAGGATCACTGGAAAATGACAGGGGGAGCGCGCGGAGTGTCGGGATCACTAGGAAATGACAGGGAGAAGTTAGTTGTGGAATGAGAACCTTGCACATCAAACTGATGTTGCAGCAAGGCAGGCCGTGAGTGTAGGTTTTCCCTCCCCAATGCCTAAAGGAATCAGTCTGAGGAAGTGAAAATCAAAGAGGAACTTTTTGACAATGAGGTCAACCGCCCTGTACAATGGGTGTGGGGAGCGAGGAAAAGTGTATGGTGAATTGTTATTATCCTTCAGTAATTTTTTTTCTTTGCAATATTTTCTTTTTAAAGGACTGGGAGTGCAGCTGCAGCCCTGGAGCAGTAATCCTATTCCACATGGGAACTCCAGGACTCATGTCCTGCATATCCACATCTGCAGGAAGTCTCCTCAAATGCAATATCTCGAGCTCCAGGCTTGAGAACTTGCTGCAGTGACACCAGCTGCTAGCCATTTCCATGAGGTTGGGAACTATGTGAATGGTGTATTTGTAGATGTGGTCACACCACAGCTTTAAGAGCATGCAGGAGAAGAAAGATTAGGAAATCACCAGGCAGGTAGCACAAGAGAACGCTGCATGCATCCTGCTCTCAACCAGTGTTCAGTTCTGAAAGCCAATGAATGTGATGGTTAATCTTGTGAATGAAGGTATGGTTGAGGGTGTTACATTACAACTGGTTCGCCTGGTCAGGGAAGTCAGCAAGAAGACCGAAGATCAATAGTGTTAGATTTGCTGGTTAAGGCAGGTGTTTCTGTGGCTGCAGGTGTGAATCTAATGTGGCATTTTTACTCCATGGAACCAGGCTGAGAGCTCTCACTGAACAGTGCATGGGAAGTGAACAAGCAACTATTGTGGCCCACATCTGTACCAATGATATTGGTAAAAAGATTTGGACTTCAAGTCAGAATTTAAGAAGCTGGATAGAAAATCAGCAAGCATGATCTCAAAATCAGGTAGTAAGAACTGCCGATGCTGGAGTCTGAGATAACACAGTGTGCAGCTGGAGGAACACAGCAGGCCAGGCAGCATTATTTTCTGAAGAAGGGTCCCGACCCGAAACGTCAGCTTTCCTGCTCCTCTGATTCTGCCTGGCCTGCTGTGTTCCTCCAGCTGCACGCTGTGTGATCTCAAAAGCAGTTGTCTCTGATTTACACCCAGCACGATGTTCAAATGACTAGAAATAGTATAGAGCAGATGAACACATGATAGGAGAGATGATATGGGAGAGAGGGCTGTAGGTTCTTGCGACTTTAGGATTGGTTCAGAGAGATGGAACCTAGACAGGTTGCCCATAAATTAATAATGGGCCGATTTCCTTGTGGGGCAATTTTGTTAATTTAAATTCTCCCTAATAACACTAACTTGGCAGGGATTAGCAACCAAGAGATAATTCTAAGAAGGGATGCCAAGGAGCAAAAAAAAAGTGCTGAATTAGGATATGTTAACATTTAGTGGGCTTTTATTGGAAAAGTAAAATATTAAAGTTTAAATTATGGTTACTGTTCATGTATATGAACGTGCAGTGTGTGATAAATGAGATCAAGTAGCATATGAGGAATATAATGCTGTGGCAATAAGAGACATAGGTCAAAGAAGAGAAGGAATGGGATTACAGTAAAATTGTGATGTGTATAATTGCAGGAGGCACATGTTAAAGAGAGCTTTTAGAAAGCCCCAAGATAACTCAATTTGACCTCAACATGCTCTCTCAAAAAATAAAAAGTGACATAATTACAATTTTCACATTTATTATTATTTTTCAGTTTCCTTCACATCTTACAATAACCTGAACATGCACAACGAAAGCTATTGCAAAACATTGGATAGTTAGCTCTGGAAACACTCAGTAATCTCTAATTTTTTTAATGCTTAGTATGCTACTTGTGGATGGGTCCACAGCACTGTCAATGCAGTTAAACATGGTTTCCATGTTAGCGTGCAACATCTTAGAGCATCTCTACAGCCTTTGCGACTTCAGCTCAGGAAACAGGAGGGTGAACATGTGGACATCAATAAAAGTTTTCAGGGTCTTCAGTTTCTACTGTTTGGTACATTTTGTCCACTTCCCGATTCGCACGTCAAAAATGCTGAATGTCCTCCAGGCGGCTTTGTTGGCCTGGTAGTGTGTGCGTAGTGTCTTGACATTTCGCAAAGCATTGTGGCTTTTTGGACTTGCCTATAACAAAAAAGAGCAGCTTTTAGTGGCATCCATGGTAGTGCAGACCACAGGCAGTGACTTGTTTCTTGTTTCACTCCCCACAATTAGACATTTTGATTTGAATGTTAAACAGTGATCTGGTAAAAAGATGGTAAGATAGTCTGGCTTCAGCTGTGTTAGACATGAATGGTGGGTGCCTGTTGAAATGTATGAAGAGACTATTTCGCAGCCATCGCTCGAGACTTGTCAGTGATTTCCTGCACTAGCGAGTCCTAAATTCCCCCTCGTCCTGTGACAAGCATGCATGAATTTGGCTAATCCACAGTTAGTCTGGTTCTTCACTTCACAGGTACCTTTTTGGAACAAAAAACAGTACAGCACAGAAACAGGCCATTTGGCCCACCAAGACTGGGCTGACACATGCTTTTCTAAACCAAAAGCCTTTCGCCTGTATGCTATCCGTACCCCTCTATTCCCTGCCTATTCATGTATTTGTCATGGTGCCTCTTAAATGTTGCTATTGTATCCGCATTCAGCGCCTCCTCTGGCAGTACATTCCAGGCACTTGCCACTCTGAGTTTTTTAAAAAACCTGCCTTTCACATCTCCTTTAACCTTAAACCCAAGTCCCCGAGTAATTGATGTTTCTTTCTCATCAGATTTCTTGTCCAGCTGACACAAATACTAACAGCTTTGCCATAACTGAATTTTCCATTGATCTGAATTTGACTTGTAGCAACTTTACTGTAAATATTCCTGGGTACAAAGTGAATAAGGAGGGAAGCATTAGCGATTTCAGCAGAGTATTGTAGTGCTGGAGAGTGGGAGGTTGCAGAACCTTGGCTAAAGCCAAGAAGAAGGGGATAGGTGCAATTACGTTATTCATAGGAACTAGTGGGGGAGATGTTGAGGAATAAATTAGTGAAACAATTATAGTTATAATGGGGGAATTTATCTTGGTTGATATTTGGATAATTAGTGTGAAGGGCAGGAGAGCGCTGAAGTGAATTTTCTACTGAGTATGTTTCTGTCCACAGAGAAATGAGGCAGGCTGGACCATGTCATTCTGAAGAACGATGTGGGTCAAGTGTTAGTAAGGAAACATTTAAGAAATCTGATCACAACGTTTAAGCTGGATATGGAAAAATGACAAGAAACTATACAGAATGAGAATTATCAACTAGGGAAATGCCAACTTCAGTGAATCTGGGCCATATAAATTGAAATTAAAGATTTAGCAGGCAACATTATAACTGAAAAATAGGCTGCCTTTTTAAGAAGAGAGAGTTTGAGTATAGTCAAGATATTTCCACTAAGGTGAAAAGTAGCAAAAACATATCCAAAGTTTTGCTGGATGATGAAAATAGAAATTGAGATGAATCAGAAATGGTGGTGCTTCTGACAGATATCTGATGGGAGAATATGGTTAAGAACCAATCACTATATAGAAAATTTGAGAAGGCAAGTGAAGAAGCAAATTAGAACAGCAAGGAGGGGAAGAGGAGACTAGCAGCTTATATATGCAATGAATCCAAAAAAAAATGTGGTAAGAGGAGCAGGGTGTCTAATTAGGGACAGAAGGGCGATTTGTGCGTGGAGGCAGGAGGCATGGCTGAGTTACAAAATGAATACTTTGCGTCTGCCTTTACCAAGGAAGGTAAAGCTTCCCAGGTCATGGTGTATAGAAGCTAGATCAGACATTGAAGTGTCTAAAATTTGGACAGGCTTCTGTTTGAGCATTTGGGTTGGAATGGGATGCAATGCATCCAAAAATACGGAGGAAAGTGAGGGAGAAAATGGTCATAACTTTTTTCTTTTTCCTCTCCTTCATTTGTTCATGCTCTTTCCTATGGTCTCTGTTGTTTTCGCGTTCTCTCTAAGTGCACCGATTTAGTGACAAAGAAAATCTTTTTCATACAACAAATGGTTGGGATTTGCAGTGCACTGCGTAACAGTGTGGTGGAAGAAGGGCTGATGAGACTTTCGAAGGAGAAGTGTATAATTGTCTGAATTTGCAGGGCTTCTGGGGAAGATGAAGGGGAATGGCACTGAAGCAATTGCTCCTCTAGAGAGCCACCAGAGAGCCAGCATAGACACAGCTGATTGGCCTCTTGTGTTGTAATCATTCGATGATTCTATGGTTTGTTTGCGTATATTGGAACAGTACTCTTGATCTGTATCCAAAATTTTGAGCAAATCATAAAATTAGATAGTAATCCTATCCTATTTGCTTTCAGATTTACATCAAAAAAACAAGCATTTGAGTTACGATGTTTAAAGAACAAAAATTCTACTCAAGTATGACTGATGTCGGCTAGCTTGGATCAAGGATTGATCAAGTCATGCACAGTTAACATGAGAAATTTGTCTAGACTGATCTGAAAATAAAATGTACTAAACCCCACGGATTGAAGAAATAAAATGTGTTCCACATACCAGCAAAGCAGTGCACAATTTTCTCTCCAATTGCTGTTGTCTGGCTGAGTTCTTGATGGGAGAACATTCACCCATGGATTTACGGAGGAGTGAATTGAATCTGTAGATGTGGAACAAAAATCAGCAAGAACATGATGTCAATTAAACTTAGAGTCATAGAGATGTACAGCACTGAAACAGACCCTTCGGTCCAACTCGTCCACGCTGACCAGATATCCTAAATAAATCTAGTCCCATTTGCCAGTATTTGACCCATATCCCTCTAAACCTTTCCTATTCATGTACCTATCCAGATGCCTTTTAAATGTTGTAATTGTACCAGCCTCCACCACTTCCTGTGCCAGCTAATTCCATACACGCACCACCCTCTGAATGGAAAAAATTGCCCCTAATGTCCGTTTTAAATCTTTTCTCTGTCACCTTCAAACCTATGCTCTCCAGTTTTGGGCTTCCCCACCCTGGGGAAGACCTTGTCTATTTACCCTATGCATTCCCCTCATGGTTTTATAAACCTCTGTAAGGTCACACCCTCAGCCTCCGACGCTCCAGGGAAAATAGCCTCAGCCTATTCAACTTCTCCCTATAGCTCAAACCCTCCAACCCTGGCGACATCCTTGTAAATCTTTTCTGCACCCTTTCAAGTTTCATAACATCCTTCCTATAGCAGGGAGACCAGAATTTGATCAAATACCTTTTCCTATGGCATGATGGTATCTAGAGATACAAAATGTTGTTGCTGTTTGACTCATGATGTAAGAATTGTAATACTGGAGAATCTTTGTGAAAATTCAACCTCCAAAAAAAAACACACCATATAACTAGTGAAGAAAACCAATGAGCAGGGCACAGTGTTCATCTTGGAGCTATTTATTTTCAAAGGATCATCCAGAAGTCCCTGGTTTACTTGTTTTAATATATCAAATTAAAATTGCTAGAATATGACTCATTCTTCAAGACAGCAGTTGTTACAAATGACAGTACTATTTCATGCTAATACTACAGACGGAACATTTGCTTTTTATGGTCTGTAATATCTGTTGTGTAGTCTTTCAAGATTTGCTGGGAATTATGAAGTTAGGGGAGTTTGTTTGAATTCTTTGTGCTGTGGGAGTGCAATTGTTCTTTTTGAATTGTGCTGTGGAAAATAAAACAATCAAATGCTGTAGCAACTTGCATATTCTGAATGCTGGAACTTCTAATGAAGTCGTGCCTCCAAGTGAGAACATAATTGCTGCTTTGCAGAGCTAAGCCCACAACGAGCAAGTTTGCATAATTTATCATTACGTACCTTTTTTAGGAATGATTAACCTAATTTATTGAAAACAAACTGCAGAAGCTGTACTGATAATTGTATTGCTTTCAGATTGATTATGCTCAATACATTTTTTTTTACCCTCATTATCCTGTTCTGAACTTCAACGTGACTAATGCTCTGGTCATACAAAGCACAAGTTTGTACTGTGTGGTCATCACTTTTAATTATCACTGAGCTTCAAGACAGAAAAGTCACATTACTGCTAATCTCAAATTCCAGTTAGTTTTTTGTAATTGAGTTTTCTACAGTAAAGCAGCTGTTGATCCATTCAGATACCTTGTGAATCAATTTTTATTTCAGACTTCCTTAGATGTTGTATTTGATCCCATATCATTTTGTTCATTACATGGAACCTCTATCAGGCATCCTCTAATTATGAAGAAAATCTTCAGCAGTAAACAAAATACAGAAGAATTAGTATTTATACAATTTTCTTGCCTAGATCCATAATTATTTTGCTTACATTTCTTGCCAGCCTTGATACCAATTATCGCATATCTAGTTTTCAATCTGTTTCCGTTGCTAGGGTAATCAGAGGCAAAACTCTTATTTCAAATAACTTTTTATCTTCAATTATAACCCAGTTGACCTGTCCATAAGACAATGTCTACTGATTTTATTTTTCTTTTTGCTAAGAATCGTCTGGCAGTTGATTTTTCCCTGATACAAATGGACCTTTTAAAATTCAGCGACTTTTGAACAAGGGACAGCTGCATAACTGGAAAGACAACTTTTTTTTACACCACTGACGGTTTTTCTGACTTCTTAATTGTCTTTGTAGTTTTTCTGGAGAGAATTTGCAATTTACACCCTTGCCATTCTCACATTTTTAGAATGCAAACAAAAATATACTTTTTTATAATGGTTTTGAGCATAGGGATGGGAGAGGCATATATTAGCTGGAACTCTGACGTGATCTGAAGATTTTTCCTAAAGAACAAACTGGACTGTTCCTGCTAAACTCTGATTTTCTGCAACACACTTCAAGCTTGGTTACAATCTTGATCTCAGTTCGTAGATTAATTGTTTATCAATCCGATTTCAAAAATTATTATTTTTCCTAATTTCTGCAGAAATTTCTCCATAACCAAGAGATAAACAGAACCCTGTCCTTCTAACCCTAGTTCACCATTTCATTTGTTTCAAAGGAAAGCATTTACAAAGTATTCTAGGTTTGTACAAAAAAACTAAACATTTATTTAGCCCCTGTTTGAAGCACTGAATATCACAAAACACTTTACAAGCAATTTAAATGTTCATAAAGTGTAGTGACTGTTGTAATGGATGAACTTCTAAAATTCCAGACTTTATCTAAAAAAAGTTTCTGCCTCCTTTTTCCATTTTAAATGTTTGATAATATACTTGATAATATCAGCTGTAAACCGGTCTAACTGGTCAATTTCTAATGAACTTCTGAGTTCGCTCTACCAAGTGTCTATATCTATTCCCTTGTGCTACCTAATTAACAAACTGTTCACCTATGCGTTCCTTTGAGTTTCTTCCATTGTACAATTCCTATTCCCTCCTTTTTGATGTGAAAGCACAAATAAAGATCGCTCATAGTAATCAATCTTATCATCTGCTTGGTTTGTAGTAAACTTGGCAGCGAATATAGTTCAGTTTCTTGACGCAGCATGGATATTGCCTTTCTCAAGCCCTTATGTTCAGTGAAATTGATTTGGTGACCAAACAATTCCAGGTCATTCCTTCCTTTGTATCCTGTTGCTTGATAGCATCAACATCCATTTACTTATAGGTATGCAGTTTGTTGCAACACAGGGATAGCAAACCAAGCTAGCTTCACTATCACTAGATTCACAATATTCAACTTAAAAGATTCACTGACCCTAAACATTGCTTAATTGTTTCTGACCAGACTTTCCAAGTAACAAATATTGGACACCAGCTTTATAATGTAAACAAAAAATTAACAATTTATTAAAATATTATAAGATTATTATAACTTTAGCAGAATACAGATGAACAGCAAAGCAGTTTAATTAACATCTATAATTTTGGCCCAATTTCTTTGATCATAAAACACCCAATCTGACACAGATAGAACACTGTTAAGGGATTAAATATAAAAAGAATATAAAAGAAACATAATTTGCCAGTTTGATAACTATTTCAATGATGAATACCAGGTCTTTATGAAATCATTGGATGATGGATTATATCATAGGCATTAGGATTGTATATGTTACATTCTGAAGTTCCCAGTCAATGCAGATTGCACATCTCAGGAGAGTTTTTTAACTTATGTCTTACAGACTGTGTGGTTCTTTACTCAGAACTTTCAACAAGTTGATAACAGGAAAATAAGAAAGCAAAGCCAAAACTAGCTTCCCAGTCTGGTGGCTTCCAAAGCCCTATCACAGCCAGTTCACCCTTTGGTTTGTTTTCCTTTTTCAATATTCTCTGTGGTTGGCTGGTCTGAACGAGTCTGCCTTTGACTAATTCAACATTTGACCAGCTTTCAGTCCCATTATACTGTTTGGAGGGGAGCTGGGAGTCGTCCTGGTATCCTGTCCAGTATCTCTGATGTTGGGTTAAGATTCCTTTTGTGTCTATACTGCTGTCACATAGTGAATTTAAAGATTACCGTTGCAATCTTAATTCAGCTATGGTATACAGTATAAGACTCACCAAATACATGGGAAAAAGGAGTAGGCCATTCAGCCCTTCTAACTTGCTATAATGTTAAATAAATAGCTGAAAATCTACTTCAACTCAATTTTATGCACAATCCTCACTCTTTAAATTCCATTTCTACCAAAATATCTATGACCTCTACATTGAATATATTTAACAACTGAGCATCCATAGTTGTCTGGGGGATAGAGAACTTAAAGTTAATGTCCTTTTGAGTGAAGACTTTTTTTCCACATCTCTAAATGGCTGACTCCTCAACCTGAGACTCAACCCAGTTTTGATTCCTCAAATTGTCTTGGCATCTGTCCTGTCAAGCTACGTAGGATTACAGTGTTCCTTTCCCAAAGTGAAATCGCCTGTCTTAAGCTTTTAAATTGTTTCGACCAAAGCTAAATACCTCCTTCGGGTGACTGTGTGGAATTCGCACATTTTCCCCATGTCTGCATGGTTTCCTCCGGATGTAGTCCACAGATATGCAGGTTAGGTGGATTGGCCATGCTAAATTTCCAAGTAGTGCCGGGAATGTGTAGACTAGGTAGATTAGCTGTGGTAATTGTGGAACTATGGGGAATCAGAGGCAGACTTGAAGGTCTGAATGGCCTCTATCTGCACTGTAGAGATTCTATGATTCTAAATCTTTATAATTGCAATGCTGAAATCTATGATTTTGGTGATGCTTGGCTTTCCGATAGGTTTAATAACTTCATTCTGATTCCTTTAAATTTCCTTTTACATTTTTGAATTTATACATCCAGAAACAGGGAATGTTCAGTTCTATCTGAAACTTGGGAGGACTGTGAATTTTAATGAATTCCCAATAATTTCACAAAAATCTACAGAAGTCCCCTCAAATGGGTTAAATACAACTTTTCTTGGGATTTTTGGACAAATATTCATTGCAGCCTGAACCTTTCCACCCCATTTTCTGGTGGAATCCGTTGGGTTTTGCTCAGTGACTGATTAGAAGAATCTGAAATTTTTATTTCAACAGAGCATTTGTCTACATACCATAGAGCACTGAGAATCACATGCCATGTCAAACTCGGAACTTTGTTGAACTTCGTGCCAGTACTCTGTCTATTCCATAACATCACAACTTGCGATTCACTGGAGCAATCAGAAAATAATTTGACAGTTACATGAGAAATCAGGGTCAATTTTTAGAGAGAGCAATTTTTAAAGAACATTTGAAGTGAGATGGGTGTAGTTTAGAGAGGCAATTTCAGAGCTTGCTACCAATGGAGCAAAGAAAACTGAAGATGTGCAACCGAATAGAATTGGAGCATGCTGAAATCTTGGATGGTTATGGATCTGGAGGATATTTGAAATGGGAAGGATGAATTGATAAAGATCCTCTTCATGGTGATTGAGAGGACATGGGGTTGCAAGTTCTGCTTGGGAAGATATACCAAGGTATGTTTCTGCCTCATGGTCAGCGAGAGGGATGAAGTCTACAGTGGAGATGCTTTCACTTGCGGATAGATCGCAATTAGGGATCTTAAGCGGAAGAACATCACAAATAAATGTAGTAAGATATTCATGAAAAAGAATCTCCATGTAGAGAATTGTTAGAATGTGGGACTCGTACACTGTGTAGTTAAGGCAAAGATCAGAGATATTTGATGGGACACTTGACAATCACAAGGGAGAATGGAATACAAAGTTATAGTGATATTGCTGGAGGAAGGTCATGAAGCATGAGCAGTGGAGTGTTCCTGTTGTGCTGAATGGTCTGGTTTTGAATTTTAACCAATTTCTTAGCAATGTTAGATTGTTTTCATCCAGTGATGCTCAGATTTCCTCTGTTTACTGATGCAGAATGCACGTATGATCCCAAGGAATTAAAGCATGAGATTTTGGACACATTGAAATTGTCCACCAGTACCAACCTGCAACTGTTCAGTGCAGTGTTGAAGTCCCACTTCAGAATGCAGCTGTTTCCAAAGTTAAAAGAATTCAAATATGAGGGTTTACTATCAAAGTACAGAAAATGGAGAAGTGATATTGACTTCCATTGCTTCACTGCCCATGCAGTCACTGATGGTCACGCTGGGGAGAAAAAGAAAAATCCAATGGCTGCTTTCCCCCAATGACAAATGGCTTGTTGATCTTCATTGTCACATTTGAGATGTACTTTTGGTTGCTAAAGCATGACTTTGTATGTCATTTTCAAGCTTTGATGTGGCGCTCATGTTGGCCTGGGGTGGACAGAGTCAGAACTCACAGGACACCAGGTTATAGTCCAACAGGTTTATTTGAAAACACACAAGCTTTCTGAATGCTACAGAGATGAAGTGACTTCACCTGACAAAGGAGCTACAGAGATGAAGTGACTTCACCTGACAAAGGAGCAGTGCTCCGAAAGCTCGCAATTTCAAATAAACCTGTTGGACTATAACCTGGCGTCCTGGGAGTTCTGACTATTTCCACGCTTGACTAATCTAATACGTTCTGAAAAGCAGAATACTGCAGATGCTGAAAATTTGAAATCAACACAAGAAATGGTGGAAAATAACTCTGGTTAGGTAGCATCGAGGGAAGTGTAAATGACAAAATTCCTTCCACCGGGGCAAAAGGAAAAATAATGGGAGGTAAAAGAAACAGATGTTCTGGGAGTAGATGTGTTGCTGAATGATAGTTTTCCTTTTTTTTAAAAAAAGGCCTGAAATAAGCTACGAAATGTAAATAAAATAGGGCAGTAGTTAAATGGCTACAATTGTTGAACTCCATATGGAGTCCAAAAGACTGTAAAATGCTTAGTTGAAAGATGAGATATTCTTCCTGGAGTATATAGTGAACCTCCATGTTCCAATTCTCCATATTTTAGCAAATCTTTTTGTTTACAAAAACAAAGTTGCTGGAAAAGCTCAGCAGGTCTGACAGCATCATTGAAGGGAAAAAACAGAGCTAATGTTTCGGGTCCGGTCACCCTTCCTCAGAACACCGGACCCGAAACGTTAACTCTGTTTTATCCTTCACAGATGCTGCCAGACCTGCTGAGCTTTTCCAGCAACTTTGTCATTGTTCCAGATTTACAGCATCTGCGGTTCTTTTGGTTTTTAATCTTTTTGTTTAATTTAGTTCATTCCGCACCAACCCAACCCCCACCCACCAGCCCCCCTTCCCCAAAATGCTTGAAGAGATGAGGACTGTGGCAGATGTTGTGTAAGGTGATGGTATTGAAAGGGTTAATGCTGAAGGTTGTATTAGTTTCTGTCCAATCCGATTGTGTTGTAAGGACAGGTAGGGAAAGACAGAACATCTTGATCTAGAATGAGACAGACCTGTTATCCAAGGTCTCCCAATTGCTATGGTAGCAATGAGGACCATGCCAATGTAACGTGTACCTCATTGCTGGTGTGCAATAAACTACATCTTGTTTCTAACAGCAGCTTCTCATTAGATATGTTCTGAGGAGGGGTCACTCGATCCAAAACATTAACTCTAATTTCTTTGCACAGATGCTGCCAGACCTGCTGAGCATTTCCAGCAATCTCTTATTTTTGTTTCTCATTAGACTACCTCATGTTTTTCCTTTTACTGCTTTAGACCAAATACATCCTGCAGATCAGTCAGAAATCATATTGGTGCTGGTTGGCATCGTATGTTTATACAACAGTGAGAAGGATCAAATAATTGAGTGGATTCGCCCCAGAGAGATACTTGACCCCTTCCAGTCACCTCAGCAATTAAGTTCTGGGTGAGAAGGTCCACTGGTGACTTAGACAACTTGCCACCAATTAAGACCCGTAAGTGGTCAATTACTGGCCACCTAAGAGCCTTAACCTGCCCCTGTCCTTGTACTTGCCCTTCCAGCAGGCAAAAAAAAATGGCAGCTTTCCCAACAGGCAAACTAGAGTGACTTGCCTTTCACCAGTTGCAATCGAGAGGTGTGGGAGCTGAAGGAAAATGAGTAACATCTGAAAGCCACTGACATGCCCTTGCCTCTGACCTCCACAGGCCAAAAAATCAACTCTTAATTGCTTGCTGGTCCAGCTCTTTATGGTTGCCCAGACTAGGCAGGGCAGGACATTCCTCAGCTCCCTGTAGCTTCCAGCTTCTGATTCACTGGCAGCTTCAGGCAGGGCAGATGGTCAGTGTCAGGGCTCCTGACCAGGCGAGAAATTTCCTGGATAGCACGTAAGTACCTACTTGATACAATGAACCTTCTCACTACTGAGGATGGAGAGTTAACTGCCCTTGAAGTTGCCTGCCCCAACTCTTACTGCTGAGAACTCTATACCCTGGTGGGCCTCATTATCAATCCCTTTGGGCCTAATGGACTATATTTTGTCATTCTCTCATGCGCTGTCTCTCTCACGTGCATGCATTCTCTTCACTCTTTATCTTTTGCTCTCCTGTTTTCCCTGTCACACATGCCCTTGCTCAAAACTTATTACTTCACTACCATTTCCCCAGTTCTGATGAAAGGTCACGTCCGTGAAACCTAACTCTGTCCTTTTCTCTGCACAGATGCTGTCTGGAGTTATTTTCCAGCATTTCAGTTTTTTAATTCTAATACTTCTTGGGCTAAATTTGCATCCTTGATAAACTGTGGCTCAATCAAAATTCCACTGTATATACCTTGACCCCGGCCCCCCAAATTAAAATTCTTATTCTTCTGTTTTAAATTCCTTAATGATGCCACTTGTCCCCTCTCTGTACAAACTGCAGCCCCATCACCCTTCTTCCTCAACTCTGCATTCATTTCATTAGTTGACATTTCTATTTTCAGTTTTCAAGGGCCCACTTTAGAATTTGCTTTCTAAAATTGTTTTATTCTTTCCGGCTTTCCACTCTTCTTGAACACCCTCGTGGAAATCGGACCAGGCTTTTGCGATCCCTTCTGACATTTGCTGCTTTGATCTTACATCCATATTCCAATTTCAGTTGTGCCTGTGTAACATGTCTGTAGACATTTTCTTATGTTAAAGTTGGTGCATAAATACAAGCTGTTATTTATATAGCGCACTGGATTCACTTACGTTTCAATGAAGCAATATCTAACCCCTTCTGCCATAAATAATGAAACTTTCTGTGCTACTACACATTGTTACTCAAACCCATTAACCCACTTTGGAGGATTTCTGTTATAATACGTATCTTGGTGTGAAATTACACTTTAAACACCTCGCATTTTATGCTTTTGCCACTGGAGAGTAACTATTAAATTTACAACTATGGACATATTTCATCTGAATTTTGAATATGATCAGGATTGCGGCAATTAAGATCCTTGTGCCTAATTCAAGAACCTAACTTTCTGTTTTGAACAGGAAATTGTGCAGAACTTGGAAACGAGTATGATTAGGTGTTGAATTGCCTGTCTGTGTTTTAGTCACACACAACTCCTCACTGAAATGGTTAAGTGAAAAAAAGAATTTTCCTACCCGATCACTTGTCCAATCACCTCTCCACCCAGCCCTGATCTGATGCACCTTCTATATGTCTTTCTTAAACTCAGTGACAATCGGAAGAGCTAAGCATTTTCGATCAGTTGTAGTTGATTTAATGCAATGTTCAGTGTGTCCTGGAAAAGTCAATCTCAGCATGTCCACGTCAGATGTACGCATTTTGTCAAATTTGAAAGTCGCCGTGATGTGCCACAAAATATTGAACGAGAAACGCCTTCGTCTAAAATGAGACAGTCAAGACAGTTTTACAGTATAACCCACTGACCACTGGTACTAAATTAAAAATTAATTTAGTGTAATTAAATACAGGTACGTACAAGATAACTCCCCCATTGCTAAGTTACAATCTTAAATTAAAAATTAATTTTGTGTAATTAAAAACACATAGAAGCTCCCCCCACCAAGTTAACTTAGACTTCAATTAAAAATTAATTTTGAGTAATTCAAACCAGCATCTGACACAATGCATGTGTTGTGGGAATTCAAGGCTATCACCAAACTTTAGGTCCAATATTTACATTAATGGAGGATATAGCAAAGAGTTATTCAAACTGTGGATTTTTTGCTTTCTACTTTGGGCCACTGTTTCTATCTACTTTTTTAATGTTGTCTTGGCAGCTTGCAGAACTCTGCTCCACCATTTGGTGAATTTTAAGATTTATCCATAAATTAGTTTCTTAGAACAAAAAAAACTGCAACAAATCTTTCTGGATTTGGTAAATCAAACAGCTTAAAACACAACAACCTAGAAGCTTAGCAAAATATAAATACAGGAATTGGTGCAGACTGCAGATAGATGAGCCATTGGTGCTAATCAATGTTTGGTGCCCAGTACTGTGAGGTCAGATATTCAGGAAGAGCCGCATTTTCACATCTTAAATCAGATTCAGTGAAATATTGGTAGCACTGTTTCTTTATAACTGCGAAATACTTGTAATAATTCTAAATACAGTTAACCATGTGAACGGATCTTCACTTGATACATCTTCAATGGAGGAAGTATGAGATCCTATTCCATATAAAATAGGTCTCAGCTATTTATAATCTTTCTAGTGACTTGGATGACGGGAATGTATTCAAGTTTAGTTCGTTAGAATTGGAATGGTGAGGTTGTAAATAGATATTGAAACGTTAGATGAATGAACAAGAACATGGCAAATGGAACACAACATGCAGTGTGAGGTTATACACATCGATACGAAAAATAGAGGAGTAGATTTATTTGAAAATGCTGGAGATTGGAATGGGTCAGACAGCGTCCATGGAGAGAGAGCAAGCTAACATTTCGAATCTAGATGACTCTTCAGAGTTGAAGTGAAGGGGACAGAACTTATGCTGTAGCTTGGTAGGGGAGGGGGGGTGCGGAGTGGGGGTAGTGGGTGTAGGGTGCTGTTGGAGGAAAAAATGTGAGAATGGCAGAACAACAGTGTGTTTCCTGCCAGACTTGATGGGAAGACATGGGTGTGGGGGGAGAGGACATAATAACATGCTAAAAGATAGGAAAGAAAGGGTTCAAAATTTGAAAGTTGTAAACTCAATATTAAGTCCAGAAGGCTTTAAAATTTGTTTTTGTGAATAATGGAAGAGTGAGACATATTTCTATCCACAGATGCTTACATGTTTGTCTGTGCTCAAATTACAACTCAAGCATACAGGAGCAGCAGGCAATTAGGAAGTCAAATAATGTGTTTGCAAAGTGGTTGTGTATTAGGGTGAAGAAAAGTCTTAGTATAGTTACACAGGGCAGTGGTGAGGTCATCTGTAGAGTACTGTGCACAGCTATGAGTACTTTGCCTGAAAGGGAATGCAACAAACGTTCACTAGGCTGGCTCTTGGAATGAGTGGATTGCCCTATGAATGGAGGTTAGGGTGTTATTTTCTAGAGTTGTAGAAGAATTAGGGGTGACCTAATTGAAATATGTAAAATTTAAAGGTCTTGACAAGGTGGATGCTGCTCAGATATTCTAGAATGTAAGTCATAGCGCAAGGAATTGGCCATTTAGAACTGATATCGAAAGGAATTTCTTCACTCGAGATTGTGAATCTTTATAATTCTCTACTCCAGTGAGTTATGGGATGCTCAGTCATTGAGTATATTCAATGTAGACGCTGATAAAGTTGATTAAGGGATATGGCAATAATTTGGGCAGATGGAGTTGAGTTATTGGGTCAGCCATGATCTTGTTGGAGGGGGTGTTCAAACTCTAAGGGCCAAAAAACCTATTCAGTTCCTATTTCTTACGTTTAATGTAATCTGAGCTGGTTAGCTGTGACAGAAACCTAAAGACATTTTGGAACAATAGTTTTGTTGAGGGTCATAAATGAGGTAAGGAAGGGTTAGGTGCTTCTAGGACCATGATGACATATTGGATTCACTGTTTCAGAACTATTGGAGAATCAATTTTGTGTGTACAATGAAGGGTTCTTAATTTCATGACGACTTCCCACCTATTACCTCTTCTCAAAGTTATTCTCTTTTTCCTATGAAGAGTTTAAGAAACTTGCTTTTCCCTTTAATTAACCTGTCTCCCATACTTCTCACGCAACCCACCATCAAACTATTCATTCTTCCAAAGCCCAAATATGTCCAAGATTGCAATAATATTTCCACTCCTTAGAACAAAGGATTTGAATTACGCTATTTGACACCTTGAGTCTGCTCCAATATTCAATAAGATCTAGGCTGATCTGAACTCTACCTTCTTGCTTGTCCCTGTAATCCTTGACTCCCCTATAATTTAGGAATCTGTCTAGATCAGCCTTGGAAAATGTTCCCTGACAGAGGGTCCTCCACTCTCCTGCGTAGAGCATTCCAAAGACTTGTGACTCTCAGACAGAACTAATTTCTTTTCCTTGCTTAAATAAGCTTTTCCATTCTGAAACTCTGGGCCCTAGTTCTAAATTTCCCATTCTAAAGAAGGGTAACTGGACCTGAGTTGTTAAGTCCACTTACTTTTTCTCCACAGATGCTGCCAGACCTGCATCCATGCAGGTCTGCATTCTTGATTTTCTTTTTCTAAATTTCCACCTTGGGGAGACGTTCCCTCAGCATCTATCCTGTCACATCTTTCCTCTGGAAACAGCTCCCTGAATCTTGTCTGAATTGTCTTAAATGTATCCCTCCTTAAGCAACAAACTCTACGCAGTACTCTAGATGTGGTCTCACCATCGCTCTATGCTTTTCTTCCTGCTAAATTGCAAGAACCTCACATTTTCCCAAATTTTATTGCATCTACCAAACTTTTACTCACTCTCTTGACTGATCTATACAGACTGTATCTTCACAAATTATTCCCCAGTATCTTTGAAGCCAGATTTGCTCATGATGCAGTCCCCTTGATTTGTTTCTTTCCAGCCATCACTATTGATTGCAAACAGTTGAGGCTGCAGCACCGATACTGGTGGCACCTTGATTGTTTTCCAAGCTGTAAATGACCCCTTTAACTTCTTCCTCTGTTTCTGCTCAGTTGATCATTTCTCTATCCATTTCAGTATATTACTTCTAGAAGCATGAGCTCTTATCTTGTCTAGTAACCTTATTGAATGCCTTTTAGAAATACAAATATTCTACAGCTACTAGTTCTCCTTTGTCTGCCCTGTTCATAACATCAAGAACACAGTTTCACTTTGATGAAATCATGTTTGCACTGTTTGATCATATAATGGATTTCTAACTGTCCTGTTACTACTTCCTTAATAATATATTCTCGTACTTTTCCCATGGACTATGTTAGACCAAGTGGCCTGTAATTTCAAGCTTTCTATCTCCTTCCTTTTCTTGAATAGAGATATTACACTGGCAGTGTCCCAGTCGGCTGAGATCTCTCTCGCATGTAGAAAATTGTGAAAGATTACAACCAAGACATTAGCTTATCTCTTCTGGAAGTTATTTTAAAACACCATGATTCAGGTCATCGAGTTTAGGTGATTCATCAAACCTAACTCTATTGGTTTGCTTAGATAACAAGGTGTAAAGCTGGATGAACACAGCAGGCCAAGCAGCATCACAGGAGCAGGAAGGCTGATGTTTCGGGCCTAGATCCTTCATCAGAAATGGGGGAGAGGAAGGGGGTTCTGAAATAAATAGGGAGAGAGGGGGAGGCGGATAGAAGATGGATAGAGGAGAAGATAGGAAGAGAGGAGACAGACAGGTCAAAGAGGCGGGGATGGAGCCAGTAAAGGTGAGTGTAGGTGGGGAGGTAAGGAGGAGATAAGTCAGTCCAGGGAGGACGGACAGGTCAAGGGGGCGGGGTGAGGCTAGGTAGGAGATGGGGGTGGGGCTTGAGGTGGGCGGAGGGGATAGATGGGAGGAAGGACAGGTTAGGGAGGCGGGGACAAGCTGGGCTGGTTTTGGGATGCGGTAGGGGGAGGGGAGATTTTGAAGCTTGTGAAGTCCACATTGATACCATCGGACTGCAGGGTTCCCAAGTGAAACATGAGGTGCTGTTCCTGCAACCTTCGGGTGGCACCGTTGTGGCACTGCAGGAGGCCCAGGATGGACATGTCGACTGAGGAATGGGAGGGGGAGTTGAAATGGTTCGTGACTGGAAGGTGCATTTGTTTAGTGCGAACCGAGCGTAGGTGTTCTGCAAAGCAGTCCCCAAGCCCCCATTCGGTTTCCCCGATATACAGGAGGCCACAACGGGAACAGCAGATACAGTATACCACATTAGCAGATGTGCAGGTGAACATGGGGCCTGGGATGGGGGTGAGAGGGGAGGTGTAGGGGCAGGCGTAGCACTTCCTGCGATTGCAGGGAAAAGTGCCGGGTGTGGTGGGGCTGGAGGGGAGTGTGGAGCGGACAAGGGAGTCACAGAGAGAGTGGTCCCTCTGGAAAGCAGATAAGGGTGGGGAGGGAAAAATGTCTTTGGTGGTGGGGTCGGATTGCAGATAGCGGAAGTGTCGGAGGATGATGCGTTGGATCCGGAGGTTGGTGGGGTGGTACGTGAGGACGAGGGGGATTGCTTGGTTTGCTTAATGCTTTGTCTGTAGTAATAGTTTTTATAACTTTACCCCTCCCATTTGCCCACTGACTTCTTACTGGCAGATTTGATGTCCACACACTGAAGCCTAGGTAATATTAGTTCCAAGCTTTTGGCATTTCCTGTCTTACCACAACTGACAGATCAGTCTAAGCTCTGCAGTTCTGCCACATGCACTCCAAATGGTGGTGAACCAATACAACAACTTACTGGAGGAGGTTCCACAAATATCCCCAACCTCAATGTGGGTGAGCCCAACATGTCAGCGCACCAGGTAAGGCTGAACCCTTCACAACAATGAGTGCCAAGTGAATAATCCATTTTGGCCTCCTTCATCACTTTCCAGCCTCTTAGATGCCAGCCTTCAGCTGTTCAGTTCACTCCACATGATAACAAGACAGGAACAAAGACAATGACATGGCGAAGGTTATGGACCATGACAAAATTCCATCATTGATACTGAAGATTCGTGCTCCAGAAATATCCGTACCGTTATCCAAACAGTTCCAGTAGAGCTGCAACACTAGCCTCTACCTGATATGGAAAATTGCCAAGTTATGTCCTGTTGACAAAAAGCGGGACAAATCCAACCCAGCCAATTACTGCTCCATCAATCTACTCTTGATCATTAGTGAAGTGATGGAAGTGTCATCAACAATGCTTTTAAGGACCACTTGCTCAGCAATTACCTGCTCACTGACACTCAGTTTGAGTTAGACCTGGGCCACTCAACTTCTGAAATAATTACAGCCTTGCTCCAAAACTGGTCAAAAGGCCAAACTCCTGGAGTAAGATGAGATTGACTGACCTTGACATCAAAATAGCGTTTGACTGATTCAGGCATGAAGGAGCCTGAGCAAAACTGGAGTCGCTGGGAATCGAGCAGGGGAGGGGGAGCTCTGGTCTCACACTGGCAGATAGGAAGATACTTATGATTGTTGGAGAGCAATCATCTCAGCTCCAGGACATCTCCGCAGGAGTTCCTCAGTTTAGTGTCCTAGGCCCAACCATCTTCAGCTGCTTCATCAATGACCTAGCGCCACCCCTCCCCATCATAAAGTCAGAAGTGGAAATGTTCGCCGATGATTGCACAATGTTCAGCACCATTAGCGACTCCTCAGATACTGAAGCCATCCATATTCAAATGCAGCAAGACCTGGACAACATTTGGCATGGGCTACTAAGTGGCAAGGAACATTCATGACTACACAAGTGCCATGTATGGGAATCTCTACCAAAAGATAATCTATCCATCTCACCTTGATGTTTTTTTTAAACTTAGTAAGTGGATGTGCTGATTCTGAGTATTAATTGCCTATCACTTGGGCGAGCATTACTTGCTCTTGAGAAAGCAATGAAATTGCAGTGTCTGAATCCCACACCATCAATATTGTGGGATTATCACTGATCAAAAACTGAACTGGATCAGCCATATAAATACAGTGGCTTCAACGGCAGGTCAGAGGCTAGGACTACATCAGTATGTAACTCACCTCTGGTCTGCCTGACCACCATCTGCAAGGCATTAGTCAGCACTCTCCACTTAAGGTGTTTGAGAAGATTTGTAGCTCGGGTTGTGATGCAGTTGTTGACTTGTTCGCCAATCTAGTAAGTTTGTTCGCAAACGTTTCATCACCCTGTTAGGTAACATCATTAGTGTGCCTCCGGTGAGGCATCAGTGTTCTGGAGCCGAACAACAACAGATTTCCCTTCCTGGACGTAATGGTCGATCGTAAGGCCAACAGTGAGCTCCAGACCAGCGTACACAGGAAGGCCACCCATACAGATCAGGTACTTAACTACAATAGCAATCATCCCAATACCCACAAACGGAGTTACACTGTTCAAACGAGCCACGACACACTGCAGTACCCCGGAGCTACGCAAAGCCGAGGAATAATACCTTTACACCGTATTTAGAAACAACGGTTACCCGAAAAAGCGTAGTACGTGGATAACTACACAACAGGAAGGCACAAAATGTCCAGAGACACTAATCACCCTACCATACATTAAGGACATATCTGAAATGACCACCAGATTACTCCACCCCTTAGGAATCATAATAGATCACAAACCAACAGCCTCAGTACGACAGCTACTGATTAGAATTAAGGATCTGACAACCACAACTAACAGAACCAACGTTATTTCCAAGATACAATGCAAAGACTGCCAGAAACATGACATAGGGCAAACTGGAAGGAAGCTCGCTGTCAGGATTCATGAACACCGACTAGCCACCAAGAGACACGACCAACTATTACTCACTTCAATACATATGGACAAAGACGGACACCAATTCAACTGGGACAACGGAGCTATCCGAGGACAAGCCAAGCAAAGACACACATGAGAATTCCTGGAGGCCTGGCACTCAAACCGGAACTCCATTACCCAGCATGTAGAACTGGACCCCATATACCAACTGCTAAAACAAGTCCGGAAGTGATGCCACCCGCCTCAACACCAAGACACGCAAGCGGGACAAAACACTGCTTCACCAGAGCCGCACTGATGATGTTACCTAGCATGGTGACGAAACATTTTGTGAACAAACTTACCAGCTCAGTGAGCAAGTCAACAACCACTGTCCACTTATCTGGATGGGTGCAGCTCCAACAGCACTCAAACTTGATGCAATCAGGAGAGAACATCCTGCTTAGTTGACGCCCCATTCACCACCTTCAACACTGCTGCCGCTGTCATTTGGTGAGGGGAGGCAGTGTACTCCATATATAAGGTGTAGTAACTCACCAAGCCTCCCTTGACAGCACTCTGCAAACCTGTTGTGACCTCCTCACCTCGAAGGGGCAATGCTACCTGCCAGTTCAAGTACACCTGTCCCAATAAAACCGCTTCCCCTTTTTGCAGTACATGCACTAATGCTCCATAAGTCAAACCCATTTTCCCCATGTGTATTTGAGCCAAATTGAATCTTCTGATCTTATTTGCACACTCTCAATTTGCTTGTGGTTCAGACGCTACAGTAATCTAGAAGTTATTATTTTTCACTGTTTTACTCTAACTCCTGGATGTGCATAATCTCTCAGCAGAATCTCTTTTTTGACTTTGTCATTTGTACCCACATGACCTCATAACTGGATCCTTCTCCTTCCATTCTGCAGCACCGAAGATGTGGAATGGACTGTTCCCACACTGTAGGGATTCTATGATAGGTCAACTTAATGCTGGTACAGGCAGGCAACACAATGTTTGTGATCCATACCCTTGGCTGGATGAGTATCCATCCCGTGGACCATACTGTACACCAAGCCATTTAACTCTGTCTCTCTCCCCCCGGTCTTCACACTCTACTCTATTTTGAATGGGCCGGTCGACCACTGTGCTGCTGTCAGCCCACTCATCCTTCCTACAGGCCTTGACCTTCTCCCTTGCTGTGAAAACCTCTTGTTGGACAAGGGCTGAGGCTACTCGAACGCAAGCTTTCTGATGTCCCATACCTGTGCTTGCTTCATGAAACAATGTCCAGGTAACTCTTCCACACTCCCCCAATCCTATTGCATCACAGGGTCTAAAGCTCAGAGTTGAGCTCATCAACTCCGAGTTGCATTTCTGATGAAGGGTCTAGGCCCTAAACGTCAGCCTTCCTGCTCCTATGATGCTGCTTGGCCTGCTGTGTTCATCCAGCTCTACACCTTGTTATCTCAGATTCTCCAGCATCTGCAGTTCCTACTATCTCTGATACAATTTTAACCCCACTGCGAAGCCTCTTCTAAGGATGCCTAGCCTGAAGAAGTTACCCCGCTCCCTCCGGACAAACCTCCATTTCTGAAGAAGGGTCTAGGCCCGAAACGTCAGCCTTCCTGCTCCTATGATGCTGCTAGGTGTGTTGTGTTCATCCAGCTCTACACCTTGTTATCCCAGTTGTAGTTCCTTGAGTTGTAGACGTTGAATGTAGGTATGGTTCCTGTGGATCACACTGGTATCTGCCAGCTCCCACAGGCTGCAGTTACAGATCACCACCTGGCTGGCCATAATTATTGTATTGTATTTTATTTAGCTAATTATGTTTTCGAGTTTTGAACATCACTTAATTGTCCATTTGTGTAAAAACCTTGTTTAAAATCCAACTAACCTGCACATGTTTGGACTGTTGGAGGAGACTGGAGCAGCAGGCATGGGGAGAATGTGCAAACTCCGTGCAGACTTTAATCTAACTTGTAAGCTCAAAATATGCTGTTCCATCTTTGAGCTTCCTTTTAGCTTCCTCATCTTATTGAAATTGAGACCCATCAAAGTCCTCTTTGTCCACCAAATTAAATTTATAGTACTTCCCGGCACCTTCAATCCTCTATTTCCAATCATTTGCCTAGTATTATAACTCAAAATTAGCATCAATTGATCATGACAACAATTTACCCAGGCTGTTTTATTGCCATCAGCATGATTTGTTTTCCACAGTTTCTACAACTGTTTATTCTCACCAGTCACATTTCACTCGATTGAATAATTTAAATGTTCACAGGCGGACAGCTATTGCAGATTGTAATAGGAAATTACCTTACCAAAAAAAAATTGTTCATGATTATTGGAATTTTTTTTAAGATTAATGTCCTGCAGCTCCACTTATTTGATGGAATTTTTGTATGCATACACAGCTGTGCACAATGGTTTCTCTTTTTAAAAAATAGTGGAGGAAACTGTCAGAGAAATAGTGATGGTGCTACGATAGAAGTTGTTAAAAATATTTGAATGCAGTATTTGTATATTATTCTGAGTCACTCTGCCATGTTCAACTGGTGGTATTTTTCCCATTGAGACTTGCATAAGGTTTTTGGAATCTCAAAATTCTTAAGCATCTTCAACTTTTGAAAAATAGGATATTTCAAGTCACATGATTCACTCGGTCTAAAATTGAATATGTAAGGGATAGATTGAGGATTAATTAAACTACTTTGGTTACATCATTGCCTAAAGCTGGATAGTGTTTCAAAAAGGAAGCAAGCCTCTTGAAATATTGCTTTCTGGCGTCCTTGATTCTTCTCTTTGTGATCTTTTGTTCTTGGCTGTACTGAACTGGGCCTCATTAAAACACATAGAACATAGAACAGTACAGCACAGTACAGGCCCTTCGACCCACGATGTTGTGCCGACCTATTATCCTACTCTAAGATCAAACTAATCTGCATTTACTACATCTTACTATCATCCATGTGCCTATCCAAGAGTCACTTAAATGTCCCTAATATATCTAACTCTACTACCACCGCCGGCAGTACATTCCACGCACCCACCACTCTCTGTGTGAAGAACCTACCTCTAACATCTCCCTATACCTTCCCCCAATCACCTTAAAGTTATATCCCCTCATGATAGTCATTTCCGCCCTGGGAAAAAGTCTCTGGCTATCCACTG
>NC_063334.1:1350070-1357205 GCF_021869965.1 Rhincodon typus | reverse complement strand
GGAAATGACTATCATGGGGGGACATAATTTTAAGGTGACTGGGGGAAGGTATAGGGAGATGTTAGAGGTAGGTTCTTCACACAGAGAGTGGTGGGTGCGTGGAATGTACTGCCGGCAGTGGTAGTAGAGTTAGATACATTAGGGACATTTAAGTGACTTTTGGATAGGCACCATGGATGATAGTAAGATGTAGTAAATGCAGGTTAGTTTGATCTTAGAGTAGGATAATAGGTCGGCACAACATCGTGGGTCGAAGGGCCTGTACTGTGCTGTAGGCTTCAAGATTACCACATTGACTCAATCACAAGAGGGACAGTACTTAGTTCAGTATCCAGAAATAATTCATCCCTGCCCAACCTAAGCTCCACAGGAAAAAAGTGAATGGGCACATGGAGAAGTGTGAAATGGATTCCACATTTGGCTGTATCAAATTAATTAAAATAATTGGAATAAATTCTAAAATGCATTTGAGAAAATGAGAATTGAAGCCAAATGTATCTCATAACTGGTCTCCTGGTGTTATATTACAGATTCTAGGATTGAAAATTGCTTAGTCAGGGCTTTTCTAAAATTCAATTGAATAGAAGAGGTTTGGTTCTATTCACTGGCGAGATGTTGGAAATTGCTGAAAATTTGGAAAAATGTATAGCCTGATTTTTAATCTGTGGTGGCAATCAATAAAAATTGGTGGATAGATCAAGGTGAAAGATAGCCATTCTAAGCCTTAATGTCAGGAAGCGTAAAATGCTTTATTTTGGAGCCTATCTGTCTGCTCTGAGTCAATTTCCTAACTGAATTTGGTAGAAAGCAAATTGCTGGTGGTTAGGAATGCAATGTTTGTTAGAGCCTGTCATTGAGAACTGAAGGGACAGTCATTGTCTAAGTTAACGATTGGGAAGTGGCATGGTCAAGAAGTTAAATTGGGAGAGGCACAGACGTCTCTTGTGGGGGCCTGGAGAAATATAGCAATGTAACAAGACTGAAGGGTCTAGGCCCGAAACGTCAGCCTCTCTGCTGCTATGATGCTGCTTGGCCTGCAGTGTTCATCCAGCCCTGCACCTTGTTGTCTCGGATTCACCAGCATCTGCAGTTCCTACTATCTCTATTCAACCTCATGAACCTGTTTGAGTCAGCACAGAAACAGACCCTTCAGTCCAACTCATCCACACAGACCAGATATCCTAAATTTAATCTAATCCTGTTTGTCAGCATTTGGCCCATATCCCTCTTAACACTTCCTTCTTTCCTGCTCCTCTGATGCTGCCTGACCTGCTGTGTTCCTCCAGCTCCACACCTTGTTATCTCAGACTCCAGCATTGGCAGTTCCTATTATCTCATATACCCATCCAGATGCCTTTTAAGTGTTGTAATTCTATCAGCTTCCACCACTTCCTTTGGCAGCTCATTCCATACCCGCACCACCATCTGTGTGAAAAAGTTGATCCTTAGGTCCCTATAAATCTTCCCCCTCTCAACTGAAACCTATACCCTATAGTTTTGGACTCCCCCAACCTGGGGAAAAGACCTTGACTATTCACCCTATCCAAGCCCCTCATAATTTTATAAACCTCTATAAGGTTATCCCTCAGCATCTGATGCTCCATTTCTGCAATTCAGTTAGACAATGACTGATATATACCTCAAATCCATTTACCCATTCCTGCTCCATACCATACAACATTCTTGCTACCTAAATATCCATCAGTCTCAGACTTGCAAATTTTAATTAACATAGAATCGTAAGGTTTGCAGGCACAAGAGTTCCAGATTTCCACAGCCATTTGTGCAATAAGTACTTCCTGATTTTTACTTTTTACTCCTAAATTGGCAAGCTCTAATTTTAAGATTATGCCCTTTTATTGGAGTTTTGCCTGGCCTATTGTACTTGAATGTTTTCATTTCTACTGCTAATCTATTGTACAGGACACTGTCAAAGGCTTTCGTAGCCCTCCTGATACCACAGGAGAGTTTCTATGTAGGTGAAGTGACTTTTTAGGACTCGTCTGGTTTTGGTACCCCTGCTACGAGCTATAACTGCTCAGGCCCACGGCTCAATTATCAGCCATTGGAACACAGTCTCACATCTGATGAATTTCAATCTCTGGCTGTCATTCTCACCTGCTCAAAAAGAGCAGACTAAAATGGTCAGTGACAGAATCAACGTGGTCATTGAAATCCACTGTCACTGATTTACCTGCCCACCCTACTTGTTCAAGGTTAAAATCCTCCGTCTCTTGCAAATCTGCGGAGTATTGAACAAGCTTCCTCTGTTCAGAGCTTATCTTACCACATTGTGTTCAAAATACCATTTTAAAATAATTTGTTAATGTATTTATAAGTTCTGCAAAGAACCAACTTTTTTTTGTAACGTGAAGAAAACAGCATCTTGGTTGAGATGTCAGGGACTGAACACACAACTGTGTAAGCCTGTGCTGGTGGTTGTCACATCTTTGCTGCGTACACAAATTCGACAAACAGGAATTAGATGAAAGATCCAGTTGTTTGAAGGTACCGTATTAAAGAATGAAGATTGAGCAATACATGGGGACCACACGTGGATCATCTCTACTTCATGCATTGGGGTCCTGCGTGATCTGCCTGACTGAGCATAAAAGGCTTATGAGGCTTTAGGTTCATTTTTATTCTGAGCAACATTTGGTACTTTCTGAGAGCAAAGCATTCACATTTCTGCCCTGAAGTGCTGGCTTTGAGCTCTGGGCCTCCACTCCTGCAAGCCAGCATCTAATTTCATCCCGACAAGTGAAGGGAGTAACAATGTTGGATAAAATGGAATTATTTTCTGTTAAACTGCATCCCCCTTTTTCACACTGTAGTTTCTTAAAGTGATGTGCAAATGCAGCAAGGGTAATGTGAGAGGAAAAAAGAATTTCACCAAGTGAGTTGTTAGGAATGGGCTGCCTGGAAATCTTGTGGAGGCAGGTTCAGTTGAGGCATTCAAGAGGGCCGTTAGATAGAAATTGTTAATGGGGATATGGGGAAAAGGCAGAAGATTGGTAATCAAGTTCGTGCAAGCACAGTGTGCTGAATGGTCATCTCCTGTACTGTAATAATTTTGTGAAGTGCTTTTATAACAAGGGACTGCTGGAAATGTTGTTTTATCTGCCTTTTTCATTGCTCAGAACCACAGAGTACAGTGTAATTACATACTGGATGCTATGTTAAGCAATTTGAGTACTTCAGCTTTAAAAAATTGTTTTGCAAACCAGGATTTCTAGAAACTGCAGTCTGTCCAAATTATACATCTTTGTGCAAAGTAGTATGAATGGTTATTTCAGCATCAAACAGCAAAAAAAAATTGACAGGAAAGTAATTGAATTCTAAAGTGTTCTACTGCCTTAATTGAAATTTGGCAGAAGGCTAACTATATTCAGTATTGAGAGATTTCAAAAAGACATGGCTGACCTGTGAGCATGGTTAAATTTGAGATCAGGACTTTATACTTTAAGGATTGTGCTTGGATCTGGAATCATGTACATTAATTTATCTGGGTTTTAGACACATTGGAAATCTGTCCTTGAGCCAGAATTACGTATTTGTTTTGGTACTTGGAGTTAAATGTATTCAAAGCTGCTATAAAGCAATTTAACACAAAGTAGGTGGAACATGACTTCTGTCATCAAATACAGACAGAAATTGCGTCGTTGTAATACCACCACTGACAGTTATAAATTTGGTCCAAAAGACCTGGGCCATAAGATGTGAATTGTTTTTGAAAGGTATGTCAAGGCCCAGATATTCCAATGGCCAGATTGTGATTGAATCAGCAAAGACTGGAGTTACACATTGGAGCCTGTGTGTAATCCACGATGCAGGAGACTCCTTGAGAATTGCCTGGGAAATTGAATTCTCCGATGGGGCAATTTTTCCCTTCCACCCGCATCTGGAACATTCTGAAAGAACCCACAAAAGTCAGAGAATTTACTGATTCACTTGCACTTAAAAAATTGCCCGATAAAAGATTGAAAACATACTCTAAGATTTGCCTTGTGTCACCACTGACTCCCCTCAACTATATCTCCCTTGATCACTTACACACCCATCCCCTACCCATGCTATGCACTTATTCACTTACCTGACAGGGAGGCACTCCACCTACCCATGTGGCTCCCAATTTACTTCACACTCACCTGGCATCTGTGTTCCCTCTAATGTTTCCTGCCACAGCGTGGATATCCGAGGTCCATGATTTTGGGAACTGGAAGTGAACGTGTTCATATTCTGAGGAAGGGTCACCGGACCCGAAATGTTAACTCTGAATATTTTCTTTACAGATGCTGCCGGACCTGCTGACCTTTTCCAGCAACTTCTGTTTTTGTGTCCACATTCACTTGCCTTTGTTGCTCAGACCTTTGAATATAGGAGTTGGGATGTCCTGTTGAGGTTGTACAGGACATTGGTGAGGCCTCTTCTGGAGTACTGTGTCCCGTTGTGGTCCCCATTATGGGAAGGATGTTATTAAGCTGGGGAGGGCTCAGAAGAAATTTACCGAGATGTTGCCGGAATGGAGGGTTTGAGTTACAAAGAAAGGCTGGATAGGCTGGGACTTTTTTCACTGGAGTGTAGAAGGTTGAGGAGTAATCTTATAAAGATTTATAAAATCATGAGGGGTGTAGATAAATTGAATGGCAAGTCTTTTTGAATATCCTTTTATTGTCATGTGAATGCTTTTTCCCTAGGATGGGGATTTTAAGACTGGGGGTGTATTTTACGGTGAGAGGAGAAAGATTTTAAAAAGGACATGAGGAGCAATTTTTTTTTACACATTAGTTTGTGTCTGGAATGAACTTCCAGAGAAAGTGATGGATGCAGGTACAGCTACAGCGTTTAAAAGACATTTTGGGTTTCGTTTGGGATTATGTGGGATTGGGATGGGATTGACATGGACTGGTTGGATTGAAGGGTCTGTTTCTGTGCTGTATGACTCTCTGGTGTGCACAGACCCTTTGAGCCATTCTGCAACAGGTGAGCTTAGAGAGAACTTTGACTCTAACAACTTACAGGGGGTGGTGTTCCCATATATCTGCTGTCCTTGTCCTTCTAGATGGAAGTGGTCGTGGGTTTGGAAGGTGCTGTCTGAGGATCTTTGGTGAATTTCTGCAGTGTATCTTGTAGATAGTAGCAGCAGTACTCACTCTTTTACTTACTCGGTGGTGGAAGGAGCAGACATTTGTGAATGTGGTGCGAATCAAGCATGCTGCTTTGATTCTGGTTGGTGTTGAGCTTCTTGTTTTGTTGGAGCAGCACCCATTCAGGCAAATGGGGAGTATTCCATCATACTCCTAACTTATGCCTTGTTGATGATGGACAGACTTTGGAGAGTTACTTGCTGCAGTATTCCTAGCCTCTGACTTGCTGTGTGTAGCCACTGTATTTATATATGGTAACCCCCAGGATGTTGATTGTGGCAGATTCAGTGACAGTAACACATTGAATGTCAAGGGGTGGTGATTAGATTGTCCCTTATTGGAGGTGATCATTGCCTGGCATTTATGTGGTGCAAATTGTTTGGAGCATATGTGTTGCATTCTCCAACGATTTCCACAGGTGAGACTGTTGAAGAGGTCCTTACTCAATGTTATAGGGTTGGAAGAGCAGAATTCCACAAAGCTAGTCTCGACTGCTCCATCTTCCACAACCTTAATTCCATCATTGGGACCAAACCTGTTGCCGCTGTCTGGGTGGCTTGGATATACAGCAAGCTGTGTTGGGATACTTGTCTTGCTGCGTAGCTAGCACCCTTTGTTGCTCAACATTCAAATGCTAAAATTTACCCCAACAACAAAATGTTCAACATCAGCCGAGGCCATATTGAGTGGCAGAGCAGTCACAATGGGCCAACATGTTTGTACCTTTTGTTCTTATGTTTGTGGTTTGGCTGGAAGCTTTACACTGGCACAGTAGTTTTAAGTTCTCATGAATCTTAATGTCAAGGCTGCACTGATTTTTTTTGAGATAACACGGTGTAGAGCTGGATGAACACAGCAGGCCAAGCAGCATCAGAGGAGCAGGAAGGCTGACGTTTCGGGTCGAGACCCTTTGCTTTGTTTTGCTTTTGTTTTTTTTTGTTTTGGACTGAGCATTGATTTAATTCGGGTGGAGAACTCAGAAATTGCTGCAGGTCTGGCAGCATCTGTGGAGAGAAAGCAGAGCTAACATTTTGAATCGAGTGACCCTCCTTCAGAAGTTTTTCCAGCAATTTCTGATTTCCAGCATTTGCCGTTCTTTTGGGGTTTTTTTGTCCACCAAAGCTGTTGTCAGTTCCACACGTTCACTAGAAGCTGCTTTGAGATTAAGAAAACCTACTCCTGTTTATTACCTCACCACCACACTCCCTCAAATACACAAAAACAATCTTCACTGAAAATGAGTTGAAGGAACTTCCTGAAAAGGGATGGAAAAAACAATGTGTTATGCTCGTCAGTTATACAAGTAACGCAAACTTGACTGGATCTCCAAAGGTCATGGCTACCACTTGTCAGCTGCTGGGGGTAAAAGAAATACAGGAAATCATCATCTTTGAAATAACTGCACAGAAGCTGGTGTCCCATCACCGAGACACCCTTTATTTACACGTGCACAGTCCATGGGCTCCGAGCAGCTCAGAGCCATCTTCTCAAATGAGGAGACTCTGAATCTCCTGTTTATATCTGTCAGCCATGGCTCCCTGAGTGGGGTTTTAACCTGGGCCAATCAGGGAACTCATTAAATGTGATTCAGCCGGCCCTTGTCCAGTCACTAAAGTCTTGTAGCAAATCTCCTGTCAGTGACACTGTTTTGAAAGGAAGCCTCATCTTCGTGGTGAGGACATTTACCATTGAGTTGTGTGCTGCACATTAATGATGTCGTAAGCAAACCATAACATAGGGCTACATGATACACTATGTGTTGGCGCACTTTTAACATGCAGGTAATCCCAACCTGTTATGTGATTCTAAGGAGTGTTGAGTGCTCCTCCCATCATGCCTTTCCATATTGAACTTGGGCTGATTTCTATCTGGCTCCTCCTTGCTGGGTTTGGATGTAATCCCAACAATGACCAGTGCAGGAACTTGGGGTGATTTCCTGATTGGAAGGCGGAAGTCTCACCTCACCGATTAACATTCTGGAAGGCGGA
>NC_063334.1:1332519-1350060 GCF_021869965.1 Rhincodon typus | reverse complement strand
GGCGGAAGTCTCACCTCACCGATTAACATTCTGGAAGGCGGAAGTCTTACCTCACCGATTAACATTCTGACAACCCTTCGATGTGTGCACTCTCCTGGCAATCGAAAATGTCAAGCATCAAATTTTCACTCACTGACACTGTTCGGCTTTCAGCTTCATCATGTCTCTGTAAGCTTTGATGTGCCTATTGCACGATAGCAAACACAATCTGCGCCTTTATAAAAAAAAGTACATTTTATCACGTGAAAAGTTGGCATAGGTTGTAGGGAGCTTCAATCTGTTTATTTAAAAATTTTTAAAACTCTGTTTTTGCAGTTGACGTGATTATCTCATTGCACTGACTTACAGCCACACCATTCTCTGCTGCATTTGTATGGTACAGATAAAACCTACATGAACGTTTTTTCTGGTAATAGATAAAAACCGTTCAGTCCAATAAATCCACCTGTGGTTGTTTTCAAGCTGAATATCAGGTTATGCTTCTCGTCCCTTTCCACACAGAATGCATCATTTCCTCTGAGACCAATTATGATGTCCAGTTCACTGACTTTTCTAATTATTCATGTCATTTCAAATGTGTTGATTTTCTGCTTAATGGAAGGCTTCATCCTGCTTTCCATCTCACCACATTCAAAATTAGGATCGTACAGTAGCTCCTGACATTTGTCATGACATACAATTTGCATGGATCGATGTCTAGTAGGTAAAGGTACTGTTTTGTGCACATTTTAGTCAAATAAATCAGTTTGCTGTGTGAATTCCTGGTTTCTACACTGCTAGCTGCTTTCCTTGGTATAGCCTCAGTTGAGGTATTGTGATAGGGCTATCGTGCTCCTGATGACTTTACACAACTTATGCTGGGAAGTTTATGTGTGTGAACATTAAATGATGTTAGGATTAACTTCAGTTCAGTCTTCAATGATTGATGCGTTATCTCAATTTATGTATGAAAATAATCACCTGGGAAAATATTCCATTGATGTAAGTGGAGTTGTATCCTCTGCAAGAAATCACTGTGGCTACATGGTCAGTGGTTAGCACTGCTGCCTCACAGCGCCAGGGACCCAGGTTTGATTCCACCCTCAGGCGACTGTCTGTGTGGAGTTTGCACATTCTCCCTGTGTTTGCATGGGTTTCCTCCCGGTGCTCCAGTTTCCTCCCACAGTCCAAAGATGTGCAGGCTATGTGGATTGGCCATGCTAATTTGCCCATAGTGTTCAGGGATGTGTAGATTAGGGGGATGGGTCTGGGTGGGATGCCTGAGGGTTGGTGTGGGCTTGTTGGGCCGAAGGGCCTATTTTCACACTGTAGGGATTCAGTGATTCTAACAATGAGAAAATTTGGGATAAATAGGGTTCAATTTTAGTTTATACAAGAGTAAAGCAGTTCTAAATTGCTTTGCAGAGTTTCGAAATTCACCTGAATCTTGAGTGTTAACTCAGTTCTCTGGTCTAAGCTTGCTTACATTATTATTCTAAACTTACACAGCTCCGAACTAGGGTGAAGCCAATAACAGGACAACTGCATAGAAAATCGGCTGAGGAGTGGCAGTTCAATTAGATAAATGTGAGGTGTTATATTTTGGTAAGGCAAACCTCTTACTTCAGTTGTGGGAAAATTATTGGAAAGGGCTCTGAGAGATAGGATTTATGATCACTTGGATAGGCACAGTTTGATTTGTGATCGTCAGCATGGATTTGTGAGGGGTAGATAATGCCTCACAAGCCTTATTGAGATCAGGCCTCACAAACCTTATTGAATTTTTTGAAGAGGTGACCAAACACGTAGATGAAGGTAGAGCAGTGGATGTGGTATGCATGGATTTAAGTAAGGCATTTGATAAGATTCCCCATGGTAGGCTCATGCAGAAAGTAAGGAGGCATGGGATAGGGGGAAATGTGGCAGATTGGATTCAGAATGTGCTGACTCTTCGAAGACAAAGGGTGGTAGTGGATGGAAAATATTCAACATGGTGCTCAGTTACGAGTGGTGTACCACAAGGATCTGTTCTGGGTCCTCTTCTATTTGTGATTTTTGTAAATGATTTGGATGTAGGAGTGGAAGGGTGAATTAGTAAGTTCACGGATGATACGAAGGTAGGTCAAGTTGTGGATAGTGCGGACGGCTGTTCGAGGTTACAAAGGGACATTGATAGGATGCAGAGCTGGGCTGAGAAGTGGCAGATGGAATTTAAGCCTGAAAAGTGTGAGGTGATACATTTCGGAAGGACAAACTTGAAAGCAGAATGCAGGGTTAACAGAAAGATTCTTGGCAGTGTGGAGGAGCAGAGGGATCTTGGGGTTCACGTCCACAGTTCCCTGAAAGCTGCCACCCAGGTGGATACAGTTGTTAAGAAGGCGTATGGTGTGTTAGCTTTCATTAATAGAGAGATTGAGTTCAAGAGCTGTGAAGTTATGCTCCAGCTATACAAAATCCTGGTTCGGCCACATCTGGAGTATTTTGTCCAGTTCTGGTCGCCTCATTACAGGAAAGATGTGGAAGCGTTGGAAAAGGTGCAGAAGGGATTTACCAGGATGTTGCCTGGAATGGAGGGAAGGTCTTACGAGGAAAGGTTGAGAGAGCTAGGGCTTTTCTCTTTAGAACGACGAAGGATGAGAGGTGATTGATAGAGGTGTACAAAATGATCAGAGGTATAGATAGAGTGGACAGCCAGAGACTTTTTCCTAGGGTGGAGGTAGCTATTATGAGGGGGCATAGTTTTAAAGTGAGTGGAAGTAGATATAGGCGAGACGTCAGAGGCAGGTTCTTTACTCAGAGAGTGGTAGGGGCGTGGAATGCATTGCCGGAGAGGGTAGTGGAGTCGGCCTCATTAGGGACATTTAAGCGGCTATTAGATAGGCATATGGATGATAGTATAAGGTAGGGATGGAGCTTAGATAGACATTAGGTTTAGGGTAAAAGTTCGGCACAACATCGTGGGCTGAAGGGCCTGTACTGTGCTGTACTGTTCTATGTTCTATGTTCTAAACCAGAGCAGGACTTATACAGTTAATGGTAGGACCCTGGGGAGTATTGTCGAACAGAAAGACCGAAGGGTGCAAGTGCATAGTTCTTGAAAGTGGACTTGCAGGTAGACAGGATGGAGAAGAAGGTGTTTGGCATGGTTGTCATCATTGGTCAGAACATTGAGTATGAGTTGGGACACCATGTTGCAGTTATCCAGGACATTGGTGAGGTCACTTTTGGAATACTGCCTTCAATTCTGGTTGCCCTTCTGTAGGAAGGGTATTGTTAAACTTGAGAGGGTGCAAAAATGATTTACAAGGATGTTGCTGGAACTGTAGAGTTTGAGCTATAGGGAGAGGCTGAAAAGGCTGGGTCTTTATTCCCTGGAGCAATGGAGGTTGAAGGGTGACCTTGTAGAGGTTTATAAAATCATGATAAGGTGAATAGCCAAGGTCTTTTTCCCAGGGTAGGGGAGGCCAAAACTCAAGGGTATAGGTTTACAGTGAGAAGGGAAAGATTTAAAAGGACCTGAGGGGGCAACTGTTTCACATAGAGGGTGGTGTGTATATTGGAATGATCTGGCATAAGACATAGTGGAGGTGGGTACAATTACAACAATTTCAATCCCGACCCATCAAAAGCCTTCACGTAGAAGACTGAGTGGCGAGCCTAGATTAAGGATATGTTGATAGATTTGCAGAGGTGGGGATTGTAAACCAGCACCTGATTCCCTCTTTAGCTGCTGAGATCAAGGATAGTACATGAGGAGAGTGTCTCACTCTTGTACACCATTGCATAGTCGATACTACAACTTGCTTACAGGAAGGTTCAGCCAAGCTTCAGATAGTAGTTGACTATCACTGTTTATGTGCATGCACAAATCCCGATGCTTCACAACAGCTACAGATGTCCCGGCTTGGCATCTGGCTGTCAGCCATGGGTAAACTGGTTCCTACAGACATTCTTGAAGAGGTACACCAGGGCCTGCAGAAATGGGGACTGCTCCCAGTTTGGATGTCGTGTATAGATTGCCCTGCGTTGCCCCTGATCAGCATCACATCTCTCTGTAATTAATTAATGCTGGTAACTGTGCATAATACAAGAAGACACTAGAAAACCTGCAGATTTGGCATTTTCTGGCAATTGAGGATTAACAATGGATACAGGAACAGCACAGGAAAGGGGCATTGCAGAAGATGATCAGCCAGAGACTATCTAGTGGAGCAGGCTCAACAGGCTTAATGACCAATTCCTCCAATATCAAAGTAATATGAGTTGTAGAACTGTACAGCACTGAAACAAACCCTTTGGTTCAACTTGTCTATGCCGACCAGATATCCTAAATTAATCTAGTCCCATTTGCCAGCATTTGGCCCATATCCCTCTGAACCCTTCCTATTCATGTACTCATCCAGATGCTTTTTAAATGTTGTAATTGTACCAGCCATCCACCACTTCCTTTGACAGCTCATTACATACATGCACCACATTCTGCGTGAAAAAGGTACCATTATAAAAAGGGAAGGATGTAGTCGCTGGTAGGAGAGCATTGGTAACTTGCTAGTATTCTGTGATTGTTTTTTCAGCATTATAACTCAAGGCCGTTCATCTGGTCATATCCAAGCTAACTCTGTTGGTAGTTCACCCCTCTGCTCTCCACGTTTCATATCTGAAAGTCAAATTTTTAAGCATATTTATCTAATTTTCTTTTAAAAGATGTGACTGAATCTGAGACCAGCTGTCACTCAGGCAGTACATTCCTGATTAGAACCCTAAACTGTGCAAAAAAAAGTTTTAGAGATAGTAGGAACTGCAGATGCTGGAGAATCTGAGATAACAAGGTGTAGAGCTGGATGAACACAGCAGGCCAAGCAGCATCAGTATTGTCAATCACCTTATACCAGTTGCCTCTAGTTCTTCACCCTTTGTGGGGGGAGCAATTTCTTGGACTTCTCACATTTTTAGACACCTCTCTCAAATTTCCTTTGAACCTTCACTTTTCCAACAGGCCAAACCGTCCAGGTTGTTCATACAGCTGAAGACCCCATCCCTAAAACAGTCCTCATAAATCCTTCTTGAGCACAAAATTTATGTCCTTCCTGAAGCTCGTTGCCTAGAATTGTGCTCAATACTCCAGTTATGGCCAAATCAGTGGGGTGTTGTTAATGCTCACCATAACATCTTGCTTTTGTCGCATTTACCTCTACTTGTGAAGCTCAGGATCCAGTTTCCCTTATGAACAATCATTTCAGTCTGCCCTGCCATCTTCAATGTTTTGAGTGTGTACACAAGTCTCTCTGTTCCTGCATTGCTTCTTTTAAAATTGTATGCTTTTTTTTACATTGTTTGTCCTTGTTCTTTCTGCCAAATGTGTCACTTTGCACTTCTCTGTAGTAAAGACAATCTACCAGGTGTGTGCCCTTTTCACCAGCCTATTTACGTTCTGTTAAAAGTTTATTGTTATCCTCCCCACTGTTCACAACGCTCCCATACTTTGCAATCAATAACTTTTGGTATTATACATACATTTAAGTGGATGATGTTAACCTTGATTGGACTAACCCATAAAGAACCCCCTCTGTAACATTTCCTCCAGCTGCTCATCACTACTGTTTCCTGTCACTCAGCCAACCTTGTTGTGTGCTATCACTGCCCCCTTTTTCACCTTAACCTTGAACTCTTATCACTGTCTGCTACATCTCCTCTGATCCTGCAAGCACTTGATCAACCTTTATTCTATTAGAACCAGATCCAGCTGCCTTCCTTGTCGAGGGAAACATTCTGATCTAAAAAATTCTCCTGTGTGTGTTCAAATTCATTTTCTCTTCTCTGTCACTTCCTCTGAGCCTCTCGGGTAAATCCCAATTAACAAGCCATAGGGTGTCAATAAAAGAAAAATTGACATAAAAGCTCAACTATGAGCCAGTTTAATAAATAAACATTGTTTCGTGAAGGGCATTATAGACTCCTAAACCACTCGCATACCTTTCTTCGTATAGGTCTGCATGAGTCACTGTTTCTACCAGACTTCCTTGTGTTAGAAATTGGCAGAAGTATAGGAAATGATTTTTTCTCCTTTTTAGATATACAGAAGTTTATGCATGTTTTAAATGACGGGTTGTGTATGCTAGAACCAACCCTCATCCCTAGCCTCAGAAAACTGGTGCTGTAGGTCGGACAAAATCTCAATTGATTTTTCAGATGTGGCTGCCAGTTTTTTTAAAATCAGGTATAAACCAGGGTGGTAAAGCAAAAGGCCTAGTGCACATGAAGATGGATATTAAAATAATACATGCAAGAGCTTAGATTTTTATGAAGTAGATCCAATTCACACACCTATGCTTAGTGCAAAATCTGCTCCTATTGCAAATAGCTGTATGCTATTTCTGAAGAAGGGTTCAGACCCGAAACATCAGCCTTCCTGCTCCTCTGATGCTGCTTGGCCTGCTGTGTTCATCCAGCTCTACACCTTGTTATCTCAGACTCCAGCATCGGCAGTTCCTACTATCTCTGTATGCTATTTGCACCCAGTTTTCCAAGATCAGGCCTGAGTGCAAATTTGGGTGCGTGGAGATAACTTCTTGTAATTCAAACGTAGAAGCGTATGCCAGTTTAAAATGGCATGTGAGAATGGTGAGCCAAATATTGATGCAATCCTCAGTCGAGCAACAGGAATGTATTTCTTACAGCTTAAGCCAACTCTATCATTTGATTTGATCCTGGTTGATCGCCTCTATTGCATTGTTTTATCTTTTTCTCCAAAGCTATTGATACCCTTCCTCTATCTGTTCTGATGTCAGTCTCAACAGCCTGGGTAGTTTAATTGGTGGAAGTCAAAGGAAGGTTGGATTCTTTAACTGAGAAGGTGCAAATATTAATGATTGGAGACAAGAGCAGCAAACTTTGGTTCTCCATGAGTAAACCCTGAGTCTACTGATGACCCAGAATGGTGCTGAAGGTACCAACTTTGAACTAGTTTGTTTGTGGCATGAAAGGGAATTGGAATTAAATATACCTAATTAGCTCTCCCTCCTAAGTGTAAGATTTGTGTATTTCACATTGCCATGGGGAAGGGAGCTAAGAGGAAGCCATCCGATTTTAGGCTTCATGAGAAATCCAGTAAATACTAGAGAGGTTCATTGTGGTCAGCAGGGATTAAAAAAAAAACTACTTTGCTGTAGAAGCTACCACAGCTGAATGTGGGAGGGAGATGGTCTCTAGTTATCTTAGTAATCATCGAAGAGATGATTCAGGAGATTCAGCCTGATATGGCCAAAGGAGGGAAGATCAAAACAGGCTTTACAGCTGATACTAGGTTTAAGAAACTTGTGCAAAATGCCTTGAGAAAGTTATTCAAAATTGCATCTGAGAAAGCTGAGATACAGGAATTTTCATTGGAAGCTAGGAACAGCAATGGGCTTTTTTTTATAATTCTGTTCAGAGTAAAAGGGGAATGTTACTCTATATAGTTCAGTATCAGTTGCCAACAAGAGAGAATGGTGTTTTAGTTGATACTAATTTTGGTTATGTTTTTCAATGAAAGGATTTAATGCTTTAAGTCTGCCGTGTCATTCTGTAAGCTAGTAACTAGAAGTTCAAATCTCTTTTGAAAACGTATAGGCTCTACAGAGACCATGAGGATATCATTATCACTGGCTGACTGACTCATTCAAGTAAGGATAATGTTTAACGTGTATTCAGAAATTTGGGAAATAGATGAATTGTGTAACTGAGCAAGCTGTAGATTTGTAACTTTCATATTACAACTGTGTATTGTAGGTTAGAGTTGACTGATGGCTTCCGCACATATTTTGAACGATCCAAATTGCAGTCATTTGATGGACTGATGTGATTAGTCAATTTGCCCACAGAAATGTACATACTTCAGTGATAACCATCATGGAAATGTTGTTAGCCTGCAGACAGTTTTAAGGATAGACCATTGTTGTTTTTCTCAGATATAAACACTCTTCTCTGACAATCTGTGGTCCTTCCTTCTAGCACAGAAAAATACATTCGGATGCTAAGAAAGAAACTTATTGGCTTCCTCAGAAGTATTTGGTAAAGTTAGATGTTATTTCTACTTTCTGTTGAAACTGGGCGAGTGAACATGCAGTTAAAAATAAAAGGCCAGTTATGTGCATGCACAAATCCAGATTATTTACAGTTTTAACCTTCAAGGATTTGCAGGTGGATGAGTTTAATAAAAATGGGTGGTAGCCTCATTATTTACAAAAAAGATTCCTGTTCTTCCCACAGTACCCAGATGCAGTTTTATTTTGCGAGCTGAATGGGGAGGCTTTATTGCTAGGCAGAAACAGATCTTAGCGTGTCTGATGTCTGAACAGTCTTTTTAATGCTGGGCTAAATCTTCTCTCTCACTTTTTTAGGAAGAGGACAAGCCCCTCACACACAAAAAAATTACACCCTCTTTTGTCATCTTCATATCCATTCTGGATAGGATATGGGCATGCTGTAATCAAATGTGGCTAGGCAATTGTATGGCATAGTATCCTATAGTCTTGCCTGAGCAGGGTATTAACTTGCTGGTGTTTTGTTTTCTCAAGGAACACTCCAGTAGAAATCCACCCCAGCCTAATTCTTTGAGAAGATGGGTGTTGATAGCAAACTTGGAGCAGCTTCAGGAAGTTCCATTAGCTTCCTTTCTCTATCAGCTGCAGTACCGCATGACTAGTTAATAGCAAATGGCTGCATAGAAATCCATAAAACAGCAATATATTCTTACTAGCAAAGAGCTAACAAGAGGTAAGAGACTTTCTCTACAGCACTCTTTTCAATCATTACTAAGCACTCATAGTTATAGAGTTGTACGGCACTGAAACAGACCCTTCAGTCCAAATTGTCCGCAGTGGACCGTCAGTGCTGTTCAACATTTTGAGCATTTGTAGAATTTCCTACTATGTTTATTTGGTTAGGTAGGTGCTGTGTTTGACACACTTTAAATGTATTGATCATGTAATTAGTGAAGTGGATCGGGATGCCAATAAATGCAGTTAATCTGGATTTTTGAAAAACTTTGAATAAAAAGCCTTGCTAAAGGTTAATGTACACAATGAGCACTCATGGAGTTGGTGAAATCCATTAACATCAATAGAGGATGGATTAACAACAGGAAGCACAGAGTAGGGTTAAGTGGACATTTTCAAGTTGGTAGGCTGTATATATGGAGGGCCACAAAGATCAGTGATGGGCCCTCTCTTAGATTGCAATCTATGTTGATGACTTAAATGAAGACCATAGTTATGTATCAAAGTTTTCTGATGATACAAATTTGGGAATATGAGCTATGAGGCTGCAAAAAGATATAGACTGATTAAGTGCAGGGGCCACAACATGGAACTTGGAGTATAATGTGGGATAGTATGAGTTTTATGAAATTGTTGTATTAGAAAAATAGAACCTTTTTTTTAAATTGTATGAAGCTTCTAAAATGTCCCTGCTCAGAAATACTTGGGTACACTAGAACTATGGGGCATAGCCTCAAATAAGGGGGAGTAGATTTAAGACTGAGTTGAGGAGGAAATTCTTCACCCAAAGGGGTGTGACTCTGTGGAATTCCCTACCTAGTGAAGCAGTGAAGCTGCCTTGTTGGATGTATTTAAAGGCAAAGATAGGTGGGGAATTAAGGATTATGGTGGGTGAATAGACTCTACAAAAAGACCAGCCGTGATCTTATTGAATGGTGGAGCAGGCTCAATGGGCCAGATGGCCCACTCCTGCTCCTATTTCTTGTGTTCTTATTTCATACCCTATGACCTTTATCTCTGATGGAGAGAGAGCTGTTGATGAAGAAACTAAAGATGGTAAAGCCAGGGATGTTGCTCTGCAGAATGAATTTCTTAGGGCTGTGCCAATTGGTCTCTGATAAATGTGTCCATTTCCTCTGTTTCAGATGTGGTACAAATCGGTGACAGACTTTCTTATTGCATTCCGTTGTTTTTGTGCATGCTTGGTTGAATGCTGCCTTGATGTGGAAGGAAGTCAATTTCAACCATTCTCTGACCTTCTGCTCCAAACGTCCATATCCAAACCACCAAGATTTCATTGTCTGTCATGACTGGAAATGCAAGGAAAATTTGTCTGTCATCTCAACATTGTCTACTGGCCTTCATGTTTCCATTTACATCTCTTTCTGAGAACATTCACAAATAATTCTTGTTGACCAAAACATTCAGATTGTTTTAAGTGGAAGAAGTCACTTTGAAGCCTCCGTATTCCTTAAGAAGGTCCTGGAAGTCCCAGTGAAAAATATCTGCACCCAGGATTTCATGTTATTCCTATGCTCTAAAAGTAGTACATGATCCTTTGGTTAGACAGCATCTCTTGCACACACATGCCAAGGATTGCACTAATTGTCATTTCAGTCTTGTTGCTGCTGTTAATTGAATCACTGTTGACAAATTTCTGTCCAAAATTATTTGTCTACTGATGCATTTGCATTCTCTATTTCAAAATCCAGGGATACTTGGAGTGAGATTTGTGTGGTCAGCAGCTTTTTTTTTGTTATACTTTTCTTGACCTCCAACGGTAGGAAAACATTTTGTGTATGATAGCTGCACTATCCTTCAAATATAAATTAGGACTTCAAACTGAAAACACAAAATGCTGGAAATAACAGTGGGTCAGGCTGCATCCATAGAGAGACAGCAAGCTAATGTTTTGAGTCTTCGTCACAGCTCTGAAAAACAGTCGTCTAGACTCAAAATTTTAGCTTGCTGTCTCTCTCTCCATGGATGCTGCCCGACTCGCTCTGATCTCCAGCATTTTTTTGTTGTTTTCAGTGCGGATTCCAGCATCTGCAGTAATTTCCTCCTACTTAGCATTTCAAACCTTGGCCTTCAGCAAGCATATAAAGGAAATAATGTCGCTAATTTCCACATGACTATCCATTTAGATTGTGGCAGGTGTAATGGATATTAGGGAGAGGTGAAATTAATTCACTTACTTTTGAATTCTACCTTAAATTAAATTCTATTCCATCTCTCTCCCATATTTTCTTGGAGAAGAAAATGAAGGTAGAGAGGTATACATTTATTTTCTCATTCACTTTTGATAGTCAAGTATGAAACTAGTAGTGGCAATGCTAGTTCGTTTCTCCTTTCTGAGGGTTTACAAACAGGACAAGATATCAGTGGTTACTTATTTTCTCTCCTCCAATGACTTACAAGTTAAAGGGCCAGTCCCAGCAGGCCAACCTGGAACTGGTTGCTTCCAACTTTTCCAGAAAATCATTTAAGGGATTGTGTTCTGGTAAAGCAGGTTGACTCTCAATTTTTTTATTTTTGATGAAAGCCTCTTGGTATCCCTTTGTCCATATCATCAATGATGTACAGCACCAGCGGGAAAAACGTTACTGGGCTATCCAGTTACACTGCACAGTCGCAGAGTCCAACTGTTAACCTGAGGTAACACAGTGTGAAGCTGGAGGAGTTAGTGCGTTTTAGTCAGGCTGATGGAGCATATATTCAAATTCCTTAAACAATGATTATTGCATATATTGGACTAATGATCAGTCCTGTATAAAAGTTGACCTCTCCTTTCCTTTCCTACTTGCCACCCATTCACTGCTAAAGTCAATCTCATTCTGGTGCAAACCAACTCGTTCAGAGGCAGACTTCAGCTCCTCATGTCTTTGCAGATCCACACATGACATCAAGGCTCTCGCTACACTGCATACTATATTCCCATTAATCCCACCTTCTAATATGGCAGTGTGGTATCAAGTAGGAATGGCAGATATACAAGGTCCTCCCAGTCATTAACATCATTATTACCACACTTCAAGGATAGTTTCATTGTCTTTATGACATTTTCTTTGTCCCCGAGTGATGGCCATTGGAGAGCTGAGAAAACAGGATCTTTTTAGCATCAGGACATTGTGTCCAATACATCGTGGTTGATGATGGAGGAATTCTGCCTGTAGAGTTTGCTATTGTTGTACAGGGCTTTGGTGAGACCACATCTGAAGTACCATGAACAGTTTTAATTTTGCTATTTAAGAAGATACATTAAAAAAATATAAATTTATATTTGTTCATGGAATCTGGCAATGCTGGCCAGGCAAGCGTTTATTGCCCATCCTTAATTGCCCTGGAAAAGATGATAACCATTGCATTCATTGGTGTTGGTACACTCTCAATGCTATTAGGAAGGAAGTTCCAGGATTTTTGCCCAGCAACAGTGAAGGAATGGCAATGTAAAATCCAAGGCATAAATGTGCTAGAAACAGTTCAGAGAATATTCACTCAGCTTCCTGGGATAGGGTAATTATGATGGGAGGAACGGTTGGACAGGCTGGGCCTGTATTCATTGGAGTCTAGAAGAATGAGAGGCGATCATACTGAAACATGCAGGATCCTGAGGGGACTCAGCAGGAGGCATGTTGGAAAGGGGCACAGTTTACAACTAAAGGTTCTCCCATTTAATACTGAATGGAGAGAATTCTTTGCACTGAGGGGTGTAAAGTTTGAAATGCTCTCTCCTCTGGAGTCTGGTGGCAGCAGGGTCATGAAATATTTTTAAAGCTGCGATAGGTAGATTCTTGATTAAAAGGGAGCTGGAAATTGTCTGCAGTAGGTGTTCGTTTTAGTGGGTTGAGTCTCCTGTATTCAGGGTTGAAAAGATCAAGCTTGTAAATGTGGTGTATGAGTGGGAAATGACACCGCAGTTACCTGTATTTGCGGGTCATGTACAGCTCGACTTATCGTTTTGTTCTGGCACAGTGGTGACTGAGATTTAGAGTTTTCCATTGAGGCAGTATTTAATACTCTCACACCAGAGGGCAGTTGATCTCTGAAGTGGGTAGCTACTCTCGGTAAACTGTAGCTATCTTGCATCCTTGCTTGACAGTGGTCCAGTTTTGAATGTGTCTGTTCAGTTCTCCCACTCAAGATCATTGCAGTCATTATCATCAGGTTCTGTACGCAGCATTGGCAAGTGCCTAAGAATAAATGTGCAGACTGAGGAAATTTGAGCATGTGGGCTAAGTTGCAAAACTTATCAATTGAAAAATTCCTAGTTTCAATATTTCCACTTCCCCTTCTTTGCATAAGTAAGCTCTTTTCCGTGGTTATGCTTCAGTTATATTTTTGGTATATCCTTGTAAACACTTCTGACATTTGCATGGATCTTTGAAAGCAGCAACCTTCCTTAATCTTATATGTTCCATGCTGCTTCTTGATGGGAGTACTGTTATCTGGGTGGACATGGAAGCTAGGGAACTTGGGGAAATAAATAGTGATGTCTTGAAAAGAGTTTATATTACAGAAGAGGAAGTGCTGCAATTCTTAAAACCTATAACGGTAGATAAATCCCGACGATCCAAACAGGTGTTTCCCCGAACTTTGTGGGAAGCTAGCAAAGAGATTGCTGGGCCCCTTTCTGAGATATTTATGATGCAAAGTCAGAATTCACACAACACCAGGTTATAGTCCAAAAGGTTTATTTGAAATCACAAGCCTTTGCAGTGTAGCCCTTTCTTCAGGTGAAGTGAGAGAGAAGCACACAGCACACAGCACACAGAATTTATGGGCAGAGAGATCAAAATATCATACAAATGGTGTGAGTAGAACGTCGAATAATAAGTCCCTGCAGGAGATCTGAAGTGTTAGACGATGTGTCAACAGCTGAATAACAAGCAAAGGGATGACCTATAATCAGATTAGTGAGACAGAGAGAAAATTACAAAAAAATAAAAAATAAGGTGATGCTGGAGACAAACCAAATGGCTGGAATAACATGATAGGTACAAGAGTCGCATGCCGAAGGTCTAGCCAAAGTAAAAAGTAAACTAAAACTGTACAAACTAATTAGGGTAGCAGGGACTTATTATTCGACGTTCTACTCACACCATTTGTATGATATTTTGATCTCTCTGCCCTTGATCTCTCTGCCCATAAATTCTGTGTGCTGTGTGCTTCTCTCTCACTTCACCTGAAGAAGGGGCTACACTGCAAAGGCTTGTGATTTCAAATAAACCTTTTGGACTATAACCTGGTGTTGTGTGAATTCTGACTTTGCACCATAAATATCTCAGAAAGGGGCCCAGCAATCTCTTTGCTAGCTTCCCACAAAGTTCGGGGAAACACCTGTTTGGATCGTCGGGATTTATCTACCGTTATAGGTTTTAAGAATTGCAGCACTTCCTCTTCTGTAATATAAACTCTTTTCAAGACATCACTATTTATTTCCCCAAGTTCCCTAGCTTCCATGTCCACCCAGACAAAACAGGACAGTAAGGAAGATTTTACAGATAGAAAACGGTGTGGTGGGGTCACATGCAGTGCGACATGAACCCAAGTCCTGGCTGAGGCCACCTTTATTGGGTACGGAACTCAGCTATCAGCTTCTGCTCAGTGATTCTGCTTTGTTGTGTATCTCGAAGTGCGCTTTGGAAGACGCTTACCTGAAGATTGGAAGCTGAATGTCCTTGACAGCTGAAGTGTTCCCCAACTGGAGGTTGGCTAATTTGGTGCCATTATTTAAGAATGGCTGTAAGGCAAAGCCAGGGAACTATAGACCGATGAGCCTGACATTGGTGTTGGACAAGTTGTAAGTGCAGTCCCTCGGGATTCTCTCCAACATGTATTTGGAAAGGCAAGGACTGATTAGTGATAGTCGACATGGCTTTGTGTGTGGGATATCATGTCTCACTTATCTGAGTTTTTTGAAGAGTTGACCAAGAAGATTGAAGGCAGAGCAGTAATCATTGGCTATATGGACTTCAGTGAAGGGTTCAACAAAGTATCTTTTACACTCAGAGGGTGGTGTGTGTATGGAATGAGCTGCCAGAGGAAGTGGTGGAAGCTGGTACAATCACGAGATTTAAAAGGCATCTGCGTGGGTATATGAAGAGGAAGTGTTTAGAGGAATATGGGCCAAATGCAGATAAATGGGACTAGGTCAGTTTGGGATGTCTTGTTGGCATGGATGAATTGGACCGAAGGATCTGTTTCCATGCCGTATGACTCTGTGACTGTGGTATTTATTATTTATGGAACTTCTCCCACAAGGTCCTCAAGATTGTGACTTTGCAATCCACATTTTTATTTACTTTCATTCGTGGAATCTGACGCTGCAGGCCCAGCCAGTATTTATTGCCTATTCTTTACTGCCCTGGAAAGATGATAACCATTGCATTCCACGGTGTAGCGATACTCAATGCTGTTAGGAAGCGAGCTCCAGGATTTTCGCCCAGTGAAGGAATGACAATGTCAGTCCAAGCCAGGCTGGCATGTGGCTTGTAACGGATCTTGCAAGTGATGGTTTCCCTGAACATTTACTGCCCTTGACCTTGAAGGAGGTAGGGTTCAGCAGTTTCGAAGGTGCTGTTCAAAGACCCTGAGTGATCTGCAGCATATTTCTAAAGGTGGTACACACTGCTGCCACATAGTGGAGGGAGTAAGTATTGAAGGTGGTCAACCCTGTACCAATCAAGGAGCTCAGTCACTAATAGTCAAACCTATGTGCACAGAGGTAGTATATTAGTACCAACTGTCTGACCGCTTCTCTAAGTGCATCATGATGGGGACCATTACAGCAGTATTCAATGAGATAATCTGAAAATTCTCTGGCCCTTTTGATAACTTGCAGTCTTGTTCTTGCTTTGTTTGAAACTTTGCAAACTTTGTAACATTTAGGTGTGATGGTGACCATTTACAAGCTATTTGTTTTTTGTTAAATGGTTTATATGTAGCTGATTTTCGTAAATTTTTATTCTAGCCCCTATTTATGTCAGAAAATATTGGTTGGTAAATCTTGGTACATTTAAGTCAGTCTGCAGTATCACAACATCTGCTGTATGCCTGAAGCCAGGTATTGATTAATTAATTGCTAGAGTTCCATGATTTACACACTGTATGCCAGGATAGTCATTTTCTGCTTACAGTTTCTCATCCACAATAACTACTTCAACTATGATAACAAGGTGTAGAGCTGGATGAACACAGCAGGCCAAGCAGCATCACAGGAGCAGGAAAGCTGACGTTTTGGGCCTAGACCCTTCATCAGAAATGGGGGAGGGGAATGGGGTTCTGAAATAAATAGGGAGAGAGGGGGAGGCGGATAGAAGATGGATAGAGGCGAAGATAGGTGGAGAGGAAACAGACAGGTCGAAGAGGCGGGGATGGAGCCAGTAAAGGTGAGTGTGGGTGGGGAGTTAGGGAGGGGATAGTTCAGTCCAGGGAGGACGGACAGGTCAAGGGGGCGGGATGAGGTTAGTAGGTAGGAGATGGGGGTGCGGCTTGAGGTGGGAGGAGGGGATAGGTGGGAGGAAGAACAGGTTAGGGAGGCAGGGACGAGCTGGGCTGGTTTTGGGATGCGGTAGGGGGAGGGGAGATTTTGAAGCTTGTGAAGTCCACATTGCTACCATTGGGCTGCAGGGTTCCCAAGCGGAATATGAGTTGCTGTTCCTGCAACCTTCGGGTGGCATCGTTGTGGCACTGCAGGAGGCCCAGGATGGACATGTCGTCTGAGGAATGGGAGTGGGAGTTGAAATGGTTCACGACTGGGAGGTGCAGTTGTTTATTGCGAACCGAGCGAAGGTGTTCTGCAAAGCGGTCCCCGAGCCTCCACTTGGTTTCCCCGATGTAGAGGAGGCCACAACGGGTACAGCGGATGCAGTATACCACATTGGCAGATGTGCAGGTGAACATCTGCTTGATGTGGAAAGTCTTCTTGGGGCCTGGGATGGGGGTGAGGGAGGAGGTGTAGGGGCAGGTGTAGCACTTCCTGCGGTTGCAGGGAAAAGTTCCGGGTGTGGTGGGGCTGGAGGGGAGTGTGGAGCGGACAAGGGAGTCACGGAGAGAGTGGTCCCTCCGGAAAGCAGATAAGGGTGGGGAGGGAAAAATGTCTTTGGTGGTGGGGTCGGATTGCAGATGGCGGAAGTGTCGGAGGATGATGCGTTGGATCCGGAGGTTGGTGGGGTGATATGTGAGGACGAGGGGGATTCTTTTTTGGTTGTTATTGCAGGGACGGGGTGTGAGGGATGAGTTGCGGGAAATGCGGGAGACATGGTGGAGGGCATTCTTGACCACTGAGGGGAGGAAGTTGCGGTCCTTGAAAAACGAGGACATCTGAGATGTACGGGAGTGGAATGCCTCATCCCGGGAGCAGACGCAGCGGAGGCGAAGGAATTGGGAATAGGGGATGGCATTTTTGCAGGAAGGTGGGTGGGAAGGTGGTGTATTCTAGGTAGCTGTGGGAGTCGGTGTGCTTGAAATGGATATCGTTTTCTAGGTGGTTGCCCGAGATGGAGGCAGAGAGGTCCAGGAAGGTGAGAGAGGTATTAGAGATGGTCCAGGTGAACTTAAGGTTGGGGTGGAAGGTGTTGGTGAAGTGGATGAACTGTTCGAGCTCCTCGTGGGAGCGCGAGGCGGCGCCGATACAGTCATCAATGTAATGGAGGAAGAGGTGGGGTTTAGGGCCAGTGCAGGTACAGAAGAGGGATTGTTCTACGTAACCTACAAAGAGGAAGACTTAGCTTGGGCCCATGTGGGTACCCATGGCCACCCCCTTTGTCTGTAGGAAGTGGGAGGAATTGAAAGAGAAGTTGTT
>NC_063334.1:1328368-1332509 GCF_021869965.1 Rhincodon typus | reverse complement strand
TTGGGAAGGAGATAGAAGCGGGCGGTGCGGGGTTGGGGAACGATGAGTTTGGAGGCTGTGGGTGGGAGGTCACCTGAGGTGATGAGGTTGTGGATGGTTTGGGAGATGATAGTTTGGTGCTCGGGGGTGGGGTCATGATCAAGGGGGCGGTAGGAGGAGGTGTTGGAGAGTTGCCGCCTACCGCATCTCAAAACCAGCCCAGCTCGTCCCCGCCTCCCTAACCTGTCCTTCCTCCCACCTATCCCCTCCTCCCACTTCAAGCCCCACCCCCATCTCCTACCTACTAACCTCATCCCGCCCCCTTGACCTTGTCCATCCTCCCTGGACTGACCTATCTCCTCCCTAATCCCCACCTACACTCACCTTTACTGGCTCCATCCCCGCCTCTTTGACCTGTCTGTTTCCTTTCCACCTATCTTCTCCTCTATCCATCTTCTATCCGCCTCCCCCTTTCTCCCTATTTATTTCAGAACCCCCTTCCCCTCCCCCATTTCTGAAGAAGGATCTCGGCCCGTAACATCAGCTTTCCTGCTCCTCCGATGCTGCTTGGCCTGCTGTGTTCATCCAGCTCTACACCTTGTTATCTCGAGTCTACTTTACCTCTGTTCTAACACGCAACAGCCGTGTATCATTTTTTGGGTCTGTAGCCCAATACCTGATCTATTGAGCATAGTGTCAAAATTTCTCTTCAGAACTGAGTTTCTGAATTGCCCTTCGTAATGCTTGTAAGTGGTTTGAAGGTCAAGGACTCAAAGTAAACTAGATGGCAATTTTCTCTGTTTGGTGCAATATTCACCACCGTTGCACTTAGGCTGAACTATTGCATTGTTCCAAAGGCTAATAATTGGCAGTCACTTGCTTTTCTAAATCTTTCTCTTGTATTTATAAGACAATCAGCCATTGGAGCTGTCAGGTATGTTAAGGAGAGATACAATCTTAACATAAAATACAAGCTCTGAAAATAATAAGCAGACCTTGGTTAACACCCACTCCCTCAAAAAAGTCTGCTACAGATTTTTTTTTAAATAGGGCTGCTAACATTTTAATGTTCCATTTCTTTGAAAACAAGCTTTTGATCATGAATTTATGTGTAATCTTATTACAGTTCATTTATTTGTGCAACAATGAGTAAACAGGAGAAAGAGTGGAAACAAGATTGGTTAATATGTGTCAAATTCTGAAGCATAAATATTTAGAGTTTGGGCGCACAGTCTATTTATAAGTTTGTCTGGAAATAATACTAAATTTTAGCTCCCGAGACTTAGTCAGAACATCAAGATGAAGTCACTTCAACAATGCATTTATAAAGTTCTGTAACGTTGTTTTCATCTAAGGTAATCATAATAATGTTTAGTTGTTTATTACAAAGTATTTTTCTAGTTCAGTGTGGCTGAAAATGTAATATAAATGAAACAAGCAACATAGCAGCAATACAACTTAATCATATACTGAGGCCAACAAAAATAATTCAGTTTCTGCATTAGAAATCAGAAGTGGGCAATTCATACCTATTTTGAATGCTATATGGAACATTCAGAATTTACTGAGTTAAGAATTGTATACTAACTAAAAATATAATTCTTAAATTTTCCATCTATACTTCTCACTGCCTTAGGAAGGCAGCCAACATAATTAAAGACCGATTCCACCTCATTTATAATCCCTTCCAACCTCTTCCCGTACGGCAGAAAATACACAAGCTTAAACACACGTACCAACAGGTTCAAGAACAGCTTCTTCCCCACTGTTATTAAATTGCTGAATGGACCTCTCAAATTTCAAATCTAATGTTGATCTCTCTCTGCACCTTCTCTGCAGCCATAACATTGTATTCCTCTCTCTGTTCTATTACCCTTATGCTCTTTGTATGCTATGATCTGCCCATACTGCAAAATAAAACTTTGTCACATGTACTACGGTACAGTGAAAAATAAATCAAATGAAATCAAATGTGTTGTTTACTGTAGTTGTCTGCCTGTTCTTGGGTCAAGGCTGATGACTAGGTATTTGTATGCAGATGGACTACTCATTATAAAAAAGTGCTTTGACAATTCTATCTCTTTAATGATTGTGTATTGTTTTCTGAATAATGAACAACAACCCAATACATACTATGCATAACATACAGGGGATATGCTTTGAATAAAGAGTGGACAATTTGTGTCTTATAAAAAGGTGTTGAAGATATAATAGCACTTAACATTTTTCATCAAACAGCTTGTTAAATATGCATATTTGAAGAGCATTTTTCCAAGTTGGAATCCTCTGATGCTTTTGTAGCTTACACCTTGTGACCTTATGGTATGAGCTATTAAAGTGATTTGGAAGTTAAATGTCTTCATGAATATTACAATGGAATTATAAATAGATATTGTCATTCAAATGACTATTGTATGTGCATCTGTGCTCACCAGTGCTATTTATTTAAAGCTGATGTACTAATCCCAAGAAAATCTGGACAGTGTAATGTTTTTTAATATCTGACATTCAATGTCAATTATATTATAATGAAGATGTCTTTGTTAAGAGTGGATTTGTGGTTAATATGGCAAAATAACCTGCTTTTTTAACGTTAGTTCCTTTGGTTTAAAAAATGCTTATCGACGCAAATTGGTGTATGAAATATGACCAGATTTAGACCATACAGCTGTTCAAACCTACTCTGCCATTTATATGATTGTGGTTGATCCACATCCATTTTGCTTTCCTGCCCACTGCATGTCCCTTGAAAGAGATCAGTCTATCTCATCCTGGAAGATAATTGATAATGGCAAATTCCTAACCCTCTAGGGTAGAAGTTTTGAGAAACCCTTGACCATTTGGAATGAGAAGGTTTCTGCTTCTCTCACTCCTGACTGATCGGCCCCGTATTCTGCGACCACGCCCCTTGTTCTGAATTCACTGGCCAGGGTGTCCTGTCCTTCAGGATCTTGTGTTTTAAGGAGATAACCTCTGATTCTTCTGAACTCCATTGAATATAGGCCAATTTGCTCAGCTTCTCACGAATGTTCATTTCTGATGTTAGGCTGAAGAAACTGAAGTTCAAGTTCACTGTATACATCCGATCCTCGTCTCTTCCAGCACCCCTCCCTTCCCCATCACAACCCACAAATAGATTTCCACAAAGTCTATACTTTATCTAACCAATGCTCCACTGTTATAACCATAAGACTACAGAATCCCAGAGGATGGCGTACCTCTGGCTCTTCTAATTTCATTGTTAGCGCCATCACTTATAACTGACAAACTTCTGCTCTGGCTTACATTTCCAGACTGCTCCTCGTGTCAAAAGAAAATGTAAGTGTGAATGCAGAGCTGGTGTAAATGGTACACACTGTCCGTTAGTGATGGGGGACAGTGAATGCTGAAGTTGGTAGCTGAGGTGCCAATCAAGTGGGCATGTTGTCTTGGATGGTGTCAAGCTGCTTGAGCGTTATTGAAGCTGCACTCATCCAGGCAAGTGGGGAATATTCCATCACACTCCTGACTTCTGCCTTGTGGATGACAGGCAGGTAGCCCCCAAGCTCTTGATAGTAGAGAATTCAGTGATGTTAAAGCCATTGAATGGCCAGCAGTGATGATTTGATTCCCTCCTGTTGATGATGGTCATTGCCTGGTGCAAAAGTATTAGGTCAGCAAGTGAACCTTCAGCCTTTTTTTCTTCTCCTACAACCACTTCATTTTTAAATGAGTCTCATGTACTAGCATGAGTAAAATTTCCACACTTATAAGTGGATTTTTTTCCCTTTGTTTTCCACACTCTTCACAATAAATGTACTAGGAGGAATACATATTATCTTTCATAACAATATTATATCATGTGCTTGATACATTTATGCATAATTTCACAATCTGGGCTCGATTAAATTAGATTCTTTGACTGTTTTGTGGTTTCACTTGTGCAAATTTGTGATACTGTTGCGTAAACAGAATGAGGCATCAAAAATGAAATTTTGGGAAAGACTGCATGGAAATTTTTATGAACGTCGGTAAACTTAGATCTTTCCACTTCCAGTGCTGAAGTCTGTTTGTTTACTTAAATAGTTTCATGAATAGTACATTTAGACGTTTTGCAATCTCTTCTCCCTCAATCGTTTCATTCTAAGTGACTTGCTAATTGTTGCATCATCCCCTACGACTG
>NC_063334.1:1322545-1327868 GCF_021869965.1 Rhincodon typus | reverse complement strand
AAATGATTACCTCTAACAAGCAGAGCCATCTTTTGTTTATGCTAGGTACGACTCCAATCAGTGGAGAGCTTTCCCCTTGATTCCCGTTGACTTCAGATTTGCTTGGGCTGCTCGATACTGCACGAAGTCAAAGGCAGCCTTGACATTAAGGACAGTCACTCTCCCCACATCTCGAGTTTCTACTTCTTGCCCATGTTCATACCAAGGCTATGATGAGGTCAGGAGCTGATGAACCCTAACAAAGCCCAAACTAGTCGTCAGTGAGTAGGTTATTGCTAAGTGCCACCAGATAACACTGTTGATTATAGTTTCCATTGCTTTGATGGTGAGCAGATTGATAGCGTTGTAATGGACCTGCTTTTTGTGCACAGAACATACATAGTTTCTGTTGTGGCCCCCATACTTCTGTTGGAGTGTTGTAGGGGCCCATATCTTTGCATTATCCAACTGTTTCTTAATATCATGTGGAGTGAATTGAATTGGCTGAAGACTGGCATCTGTGATGCTGGGGAGCCCAAGATGGAAATGCTATGGCCTTGTCACTGATGCTAGATTCCTCTATCATTGACAATGGAGGCATTTGTTGAGTTAGTTTAATTCTCCACCACGATTCATTACTGGATGTGGTGGGACAGCAGGGATTTGGTCTGATCAATTGGTTTTGGGTTGTTTTGCTCTGTTTATCACATTCTGGTGCTGGACCTCCCGCACTCTTCATTGAACTAGGATTGGTTCCTTGGCTTGATGGTAATGGTAGAGTGAAGAATATCAGGCCATGAGATTACTGATTATGGTTGAATTCAACCTTGCTGATGGCCCACAGCACATGCTAGATGTGTACTAAATTAGGAGAGGTATGGTCTAGCAGTTTTGTTGCAGGACTGTTAATCCAGAGACCCAGGTAACGTTCTGGGGACTTGGGTTCAAATCCCACCATGGCAGTTGGTGGAATTTGAATTCAATAAGAAGTCTGGAATTAAGAGTCCAGTAATGACCATGAATCCATTGCTAATTGTTGGAAAAACCCATCTGGTTCACTAATATCCTTTGGGGAAGGAAATCTGCCATCCTTGCTTGGTCAGACCAACATGTGACTCCAGACCCACAACAATGTGGTTGCTTCTTAACTACCCTATGGGCAAGATCGAATGGGCAATAAATGTTGACCTAGCCAGAAACGCCCACATCCTGTTGAATGAGTAAAAAAAATTCAGTTTCGAACAATCATATCGCCTAAGCTGAAGGGTTTCTTCTGTGTGACGAGAGGATTTTGTCTTCGCATGGACTGTGCACGCTCACTCTGTGCAATATTGTCATGGACAGATGTATCTGTGACAACTAAATTGCTGAGGATGAGATCAGGTACATTTTTGCTCCGTGATGGTTCCCACTCCACCTGATGTAGGCCTGATCTATCTATCAGCTTTGTCCATTAGGATTTGAGCAGTTTGGTCAGTAGAGGTGCTGCTGAGGTATTCTTGAAGTCCCTAACCTAGAGTGACCTTGCCACCTTCTGTGGTTTGTCCAAGTGGAGAGGAACTGCTCCATCGGCTTGGATGAGGAGCGGAGTGGCAATCAGGTGATTTCTATGCCCATGTTTCACTAGATGCCATGAGATTTCATTGGGCCTGGAGTAATGTAGGGGACACACGTGGATACTTCCTCCTGAATGCATGCCACTGGGCCACGACCTCTGGGTCTGACCTGCTAGTGAGACAGGACATATCTGGTGGTGTCTGGGACATTAGAAGATATGATTCCATGACTATAAATATCAAAGTTGTGGATGGGTTAGGAAGGGAATTTATTACCTTTTCAACATCTTCCTGAATTAACCCTAGAACAAAACTAATTGTGGAAACATCCTTTCTTTAGCTTTCAATTGTAGAATAAGGAATTAATAGCTACTTGTTAATTGTTAGATAGATCATCAAAAATGCTAGAGGACCACGTAGTTGGAACCTGAGGGAGAGGTTCTGATGAAGTCCTCCAACAGTCTACTTCAAGCGGTGTAAGTAGTAAGTAAATGTTCATAAGTTTATAACAGCCTGGTTTCCAGCTCTCTCTTAGCTAAGGCACACAAAGATAATTTACCCCTATCCCCATCCCCACTTCAGTGATTCACAAAACCAAGTAGTGAATATCCTGTAGTGAACTACCTAATGATTTGGGTTATTTTAAGGTGAGATTAATGGGAGATTCACAACCTTTGAATGAATGGGTAAAAATTGAAGGGAATGCTAGTTGTTGCTTTACATGAGGTCTATCATTCCACATAATGATGAGGGAAGAAAGAAGTAAACTGTTGATTGAACTAACATTGATGGTCTTTTAGTACTCCGCTAACAGAGATCTCTGGATAAAGTGACACAGATTCATTATGGCCTCCAAATCAGACATTTTCCCACAATGATCCATTTATGAAATAAGCATTCTTGTTTGATTCAGCAGCTGGGAGTCAATACTTCTATATGCAATTAAAATCCAAATATACTAGCTATTGATTTCAGTAAAGTGTCAAAGAAAATGAATTTTATAAACTTTTATCTATCCCCGACTCCTGTAGAGTGAACACGCATTTTTAAAAGAATGAGTATTAAATAAACTAATAAAACATTAAGTCTAATTCAGCTCCTTTATTTGGAAAAAAAAAGTGATCCTGAAATGGCTCTCATTTGAATCCCGTCCTACACTGAATCTTCAATCTGAATATGAAATCCAATCTGACACTTCAGTGCTGCACTGATGGAATTGAAAATCTTGAGCACAACACACAAATTCTTTTCTACATTTGATCTAGCAATTACTGATGCTGACATAACTGGGAGATTTTTCTGTGGCCAGCAACCAGCCAAAGCTAAAACAAAGCACTGCAGCTGCTGGAGATATGAACTAAAAAACCTTGGAGAAACTCCACAGTCCGAGTAGCATTTGTGGAGAGAGAAATAGAGTTAATTCAAGTTCCGATGTGAGGAATCCAGTTGGGCTTAAAATGTCAACTCTTTCCTTCCCAGCAAATGCTGCCAGACCAACCAAGGCACATTTCTGTGGTTTTCCAAAACTGAGGAACCTCCTCAAAAGTCTTCCCGATGTGCAGAAGGTGCCTCCTTTTACTGTTAGTCCTTCTAATTCTTGCCTTGATGGGCTGCACATTACCCCATCAAGGCTGAAAAGAGTTCAAAATGCATCTGTTTCTGGCAAGTTCTGAAGAGAAAATAAACTCTGTCCTGTTCGGGCATCACTTCTGATTTTTCCTGTTATTTTTTCAAATTTTTTTTTTAGAATAATTTAATTTAGCAGTGTAGGTATGGTCCCTTCAATTACTTCCACAGGAAAAAACAAGCTATGGTGGTCAAAAGGCGATAACCATCCATTTGGATTAATGTCTGAAATATGTTATTTACTTTGTTCATGGAGTGTAGGTGCCATTGGTTAGGTCAATATTTATTGGTGATCATTACCTCCCCTCCCTCCTGCCCCTCCGTCTCTCCCTCCTGCCCCTCCCTCCACACATATGTCTCTAAGTGCCATTCACCATCACCTTTACTATTGCTCAACAGTTGCACCTTTAATAAGGAACAAATGAAAGAAGGCATTGCTTTGAGACGGATTTTGTTTCGATTCGACTTTTATTTCTTTGGAATTGAAAATGCAGTTTTAGTATTCCGTGAAAACTGCGTCCAGATATTTTACTGTCTTCTGTCTGGCAGTGTCTAAAACTGTAAAATATAAAATTGTGCTCAGCAGGCACTCAAAGCCAACTAATTGGAATTGAAGTGATTTTATTTTAAACAATTATCTTATGCAATGAACTGTGTCACTTAAAGGCAATAAAAAAATGCTGTATCTTTTTAAAAAAAAGTTGTTCCTTCTGTCTGCAGGTAGCTGGTACTCTCTGGCAACCTTTAAAGTTGTAAAGTACAAATTTCACCCAAAGCCTACTAACTGGAATTAAAGTGAGCTTTAGCTTTAACTTTAATAAAATTGGAAAACAATGCCAAAAAATCTGGTACAAATGACTGAACACTCGATCTTGCCTTTAAGTAATGGACGTCATGCTGCTTTCATTCATGTTTATAGCTTGGGAACCGTAGTGCCAAAATGACTGGAAGGAATTGGTCCTGGGTAAATGCTCTTAACTAAGGATGACAAAAGTTAGATACTAATATGTTGACAAAGCAGTATTTAAGGGAAATCCCAATCCTTTATACATCAGGCTATAAAATTGTGGGCATGGATAGGAAGAACAACCAGTCTCTTCCCCAGAGTAGGGGAGTCCAAAATTAGAGGGCATAGATTTAAGGTGAGAGGGGAGAGATTTGAAAGGGACCTGACGGGCAACTTTTTCACACAGAGGATGGTGCGTGTATGGAATGAGCTGCCAGAAGAAGTGGTGGAGGCTGGTACAATGACAACATTTAAAAGGCATCTGGACGGGGACATGAATAGGAAGGGTTGAGAGGGATATGGGATAAATGCTGGCAAGTGGGTCTAGATTAGTTTGGGGTGTCTTGTCAGCATGGATACGTTGGACTGGGAGGTCTGTTTCCATGCTGTGCATCTCTATGCCAGCGCTCTAGGCACCTGACGGATATACTGATACTGGCCAATTTCATGGCAGAGAGGCGACAGTCATCCAGATTATTTTGAATTTGATTCTCAATGTTTTCAGCCACTTTTTCTGCACACGAACTGGCTGCAACCCAAAATGGCGATCAAGTTTCCCAGATCCATGATTTACATCATGAAAGGAGTATTCCATTTGAAAGGAATAGCAGCTTTAAATTACAGAGAACCCACGCTGGAGTACCTTCGGGAACACTGGATACCTCAAATGATTCTAAAATGTCACTCAACCATCCACAGAGGGACTGTCAGGCTAGGGATCCTGTTTTTTTTTTGCGGGGGAGGTGAGGCTATAACTGCCCCATTAACCCAAAGCAAAATAAGTTGGGATCAAAATCATTATTTTTCTATCGGAATCTTGTTTTCAAATGATGCTGCGGTGTCAAGTGTAGTAGCTTTTTACTGGAAACACTATTAACTGCAGTCAATTTAAACTGTCTAAAGCAGGGGGGAATGTTATTTCCACATCTTTCTGGCATGCAATGCAGAGTGCTCATTCATTTGCAATCAGCTGTAGATAAAACTGATGAAATGTAAGGTACTGTTTTTTGGCATACACTGGTGTGGTGGTGTTTTGTTTTTAAAAATGCCAAGTAGACAAAAGTCCCTTAGTTTTTGAGATAGTAGGAACTGCAGATGCTGGAGAATCCGAGACAACAAGGTGCAGAGCTGGATGAACACAGCAGGCCAAGCAGCA
>NC_063334.1:1302868-1322145 GCF_021869965.1 Rhincodon typus | reverse complement strand
AAAAAAAAAAAAAAAAAAAAAAAAAAAAAAAAAAAAAAAAATGGCCTGCTGTGTTCATCCAGCTCTGCATCTTGTTGTCCCTTAGTTTTTGTTTGATTTCGCCTCTCCTTACTCCTCCTCTTAAAAATAATGTTGCCTCATAAAGGTCTTAAAATGGTGGAGAAAGCAAGTTTTATTTCCAATTCAAAGAAAGTGTTGCCACCATAAATTGCAGTAGCTCTTCTGCATAAGAATTAGTGTTAAGATTGTATTTTCTTCTGAATAGTTGTACTTTCAACTGTCTAATTAATGACCTGCTTTAAACATAACCCTTTCCAACAGCTATGTACGTCAATATTGAGATCACATCTTGGTGGGCAGGTGGAAATACTGATGGGTCAAATGTTTTCCTGATTTCTGCACACAATTGTATTTGCCAGCTCCACTGCTGGTTCTGTTGTGGTTACAGTTCTGAAGCATACTTTACAAAGTTGGCTTGTCAATGTGACTGCACCACACTGCAGAAATCTAGCTTGTGGTTGAAGCCTTCCTTTTATGCTATGGCAAACCACTGGCGTGAGCTGGAATGTGTCTATTTCTAAAGGTGCAAAATGGGAACTGGAGATTATGTAATTTCCACCAGTTGTATTTTGGTTGCAGAGTGAAAGACCTGCATACAATGCTGCATTCTTGTAACCCATTTGTTGCCAATGCACAGTCTGAGGAACAAGAAAATGCTGCAGATGTGCTGGTCCACTACCTTCCAGCATATTGTTATTGAAAAAAACCAAACCCAGTAAATACCCTTGCTCCAACCTGCAAATAGGAAACAGCTAACAAGTCATTTTGACAGTAGCATTACTCATTTATTTTTAATGAGCATCACCATGGTGAACAATTTCCAAAGGGAAGGATTGGGGTTGTCACTAGGAAGCTCAAGTTATTTTGTATACGTGCTAGGAGTGTGTTTTTTTAACCTCTTGCCAAAACTGATATGAGCTTTAAATTGCACATTTAACAAATTGATGAACAATTGACCCAAACGTATCAGAGAACCTTACACCTGCATTTTTCCATGGGGCATTCTGTGGTTGTGTTACTGTGATGGGGCAAGGTTTTGGGTTGGGACCCTGACCTCTGGATCAAATAACACCACACCATAATGCAAGAAGTTGCCCAACTGATGAATTCGCTAGACCTTCTGCTCACCATCCAATTGAAGTCAGTGGATGGGTGGCTAGGCTTTCAAAGCTGGAGGGCTGATGGGAGGAAAGAGTTGTAACCTGCAGACAAAGGAGAGAAGAAGGGTGCTTCCATCAGGAGGCTACTTTTGGACAGATGCCATTCTGCCAACTGGGGGATGGTTAGCTCAGTTGGCTGCATGGCTGGTTTGCGATGCAAAGTGACGCCAAAAGCACAGGTTTGATTCTCTCGTGGCTAACCAACCAAACCTGCACATCCATGGCCAATCCACCTAACCTGCATGTCTTTGGTCCGTGGGATGAAACCTGAGCACCTGGAGGAAACCCACACAGGGAACGTACAAACTCTGTGCAGACAGTCACACGAGGCTGGAATCGAACTCTGGCTCCTGGCACTGTGAGGCAGCAGTGCTAAGCACTGTGCCACCCCTGGAGGTGAAAAATGAACAGGTGAGGTTTACCACTGCCCACTTTCCAAACTGCATTTCCCTTTTCCTGCCAAGCTAAATGATTGGGTAGAGCTGTGATGTATTAATCAAAGTAAAGAACTCTAGCTATGGTAAATCCTGCTATTGGCTCTTGTATTTCTAAACCCTTTCACCCTGTCCTATGGCCTAGTCTATTCTTCCAGGTACCTTTTTAAAGTGTTCTAGCTTATATGACTACAGGTGAGGTTGAATTAATTTATTTCCTCTTTATAGTATTCTGAGTTCATTGGGTAAAGTAGGAGTCCATGGTCGAGTGGAGCAGGATGGAACGTGACCAATGTCTATCGGGCATCTAGGTGCTTCGGTAGCATCAATGCTTTTGTCCTCTGGTAATCTTTATATCTGAACAAGTGAAAGCTGTGCCAATAGAATCGATGTGCAGTTGATGGCATGCCATTGTAAACCAGAGTCAGTAAAGGCTTGACATACCTGGATACAGGTCCCAGGGAAGTGATGGGCATACTTGCAGCTTGTTTGTTGATCCCTCACTCCAAATTGCCTGATCAACTTTGCAGGATATTAGAAATCTTGAAGCAATACTTAATATTGCCACTTTGTATATTTTGACATATGAATGGGAACTGAAATCATAAGCAAAGGTGCTGACAGGAAGATAAAATTTTGAAATGGAACATTACTAAACCAAAGTAGAACAATAAAAAAAGGTCTGCATCAAGCCCATTTCTGAAGAAGGGTCCCGACCTAAAACGTCAACTTTCCTGCTCCTCTGATGCTGCCTGGCCTGCGGTGTTCCTCCAGCTCCACACTGTGTTATCTCTGACTCCAGCATCTGCAGTTCTTGCTATCTCTGCATCAAGCATCTGTGTTTTAGCTTTGAGACCACCTTGAGCTGCCTCCTGAGTCTGGTCTGGAGCCACTTTTCCTGGACCAGCTTCATGCTACAAAATTGAGGCATCTTGATTTGCTTCATTTCGGTATAGATATGAGGTTCCTGCCTGCTGGTGGGATAAATCTGTGCTCAAAAACATTATTAAAATATTAGGTCTTTAGCAAGGACCTTCAGATATGATAACTTGGGCAAGCAATCTTTTACGTATAGAGTCACAAAGTCATACAGCTTGGAAACAGACCCTTTGGTCCAACAAGTCCATGCCAAACATGATCCCAAACTAAACTACTCCCACCTGCCTGCATCTGGCCCATATCTCTCCAAACTTTTCCTATCCATGTACTTCGCCAAATGTCATTTAAACCTTGTAATTGTACCTAAATCTACCACTTCCTTAGAAAGTTTACCCCTCATGCCTTTTTAAAATCTCTCTCCTCTCACCTTAAAATTGTGCCCCTAGACTTTAAATCCCCCAACCTAGGGAAAAGACAATTACCATTAACTCTATCTATATCGCACATTATTTTATAAACTTCTAGAAGATCGCCTCTCAACCTCCTACGGTCCAGCGAGAAAAGTCCCAGCCTATCCAAGCTTTCTTTATAATTCAGATCTTCCATACCCAGCAACATCCTGGTAAATCTCTTCTGAACCCTCTCCATCTTAATAATATCCTTCCTATAACTGGGCGACCAGAACTGGACACAGTATTCCAGAAGAGGCCTCACCAATGTCCTGTAGAACCTCAACGTGACATCCCAACTCCTGTACTCAAAGGACTGAGCAGTGAAGGCAAGTGTGCTATATGCCTTTTCAAACACTCTATCTGTATGTGACACAAACTTCAAAATTATGTACCTCATATGCTAGCTCTCACTGTTCTACAACACTATTCAAGGCCCTAACGATAATTATATAAGCCATACCCTTGTTTGTTTTACCAAAATGCAATACCTCATATTTATCCAAATTGAACTCCATCTGCCATTTTTCAGCCCGTTGTCCCATTTGATCAAGATCCCTTTGTAATCTTAGAAAACCTTCTTTACTGTCTATAATGTCACCAATTTTGGTGTAGTCTGCAAACTTACTAACCATGCCTTCTATAGTCACATCCAAATCTTTTATATAAATGACCAACAAAAGAGGACCCAGAACCAATCCCTGTGGTACACCGCTGGCCACAGGCTTCCAATCCGAAAAACAACCTTCCACCACTGCTGTCTGTCTCCTGCAGTTAAGCCAATTATGTATCCAATTGGTAAGCTCACCCTGAATCCCATGTGACCTAACAGTCTACCATGTGGATCCTTGTCGAAGGCCTTATCAAAATTCAAGTAAACAACTTCTACTGCTTTGCCCTCATCAATCTTTTTGGTAACTTCCTCAAAAAACTCAATCAATTTTGTGAGACATGATTTTCCTCGCACAAAATCATGCTGACGATCCCTAATCAAAATTTGTCTCTCTTAAACGCCCATAAATCCTATATTTTAAAATCACCTGCAACAATTTACCCCTTTACTTGATGTATCTTGTGCTATTGTTGATCTCGCACTAAGATTATGCAGGTTGGCAAAATTTAGGTGGGGGTTTTGCTAATGAATAAATGTAACCACTTACTCGTCCTTCTGCCTATCCAAATATTGTCTAATATTTTAGCAATGTCATTTTCTGGTATGCTGATTGGTCTGTCACATTTCTTTTTCAAAATGGAACTATATTTTGTTGATGGCATTGTCCACAATTGACCAAGATTGCAAGTGGCCTCCTGTTGGTTGTCTGTATCTGCATAGTTCTGCTTCTGACTATGGGCTTTGTAACTCTTCTGTTCTGGAGTCAGGTTTGTGAGCACCTCAATTCCTGCCAAATCTAATCTTTCCCACTCCTGCTTGGTCTTAACAGACCCCTTCCTGTGCTGCTCTCAAATGTCCAGTCCATGAAATTAATCTCCAACTCTGCTAAATATTCAGGAAACCCTGTGTTATTCCAACTACCACCTTGTGCTTTCCTGGTTCAACCTCATTTTCCATTGCTTGGAGCTGGCCTAAGGCATGCATGAGTGGGAGAATGAAAACTCAATCATTCCTGCTTCATCTGTACCATCTTCCAATTAATCAGAGGGAAAGTATTTCTGTTTCTTTATTTTTTAAGTATCACAGCAGAAGTGATGTTTTGTTTTATATTTGTGGCAAAGCTTCAATTTTGGTTATAATTTAGGTTTCGTTCTGACCTGTTGATAAATGGCATTTTTAACTTTAAGAAAGCTATTTTTTTGTGGTAGAGAATAGAAGCCATCAAGAAGGTCTGGGCATTATATTGAAGGCTTATGGACATTGAGAAAAGCACATTGCAGAATGAGAACTGAATTGGATCTACCATGATAACACTTCGAAATTTCACAAGCCCATAATTAACATGTCAGACAATAGCTGAGAACAGCTGCACAAATTCCTTATTAATGACCTTAACAAGCAACATTGCCACTGTCCACTTTTTGGCTTAATGTTCATTAAAACCATTTTTGGCACAGTGGAATTGAAAGCACTGTTAAAGGAATGAGAACACTAGACATCATATTCCCACACTATGCCTGTCTTTTAAAGTGCAGTTGACCTCTTTATGTTTGTTTTGTAAAGCAGCTCCTACTCTGAAACAGCACAAAAATTCAGATTTAACAGTGTAACTTCAGTGTAATATAGTGTGCTTTAAATATTGCCCAAGGGACCTGTTGGATCAGTGTGGAATTCTCCTATGCATCAAGAGTTAGGTTTGTAGCCTGGCAATATTATCAGGTACTGCCTATCCTATGCACCTCTCATGAAAATTTCAACCTGTACTTTCAACATCAAGGAAAACTAGATTTTTGTTATTTAAATTATAGAGTCGTAGAGTCAAACAGGATGGAAACTGACCCTTTGGTCCAATGTGTCCATGCCGACCAAGTTTCCCAAACTAAACTGGTCCCATTTGCCTGCATTTGGCCAGTATCCCTCGAAACCTTCCCAATTCATGGACTTGTCCAAATGTATTTTGAACACAGATACATTCACCACCAGATCATCAGCCGCCACCTCTAACAGATGCCACCACGAGACACATATTCCCTGTAACCGGCGAAGGTGCAACACCTGCACATTTACCTCCTCCCTCCCCAGTATCCAAGGGCCCAAACATACCTTCCGGGTGAAGCAACACTTCACCTGCACTTCTCAGAATCAAGTTTACTGCATTCGCTGCTCACAATGTGGTCTCCTCATCATTGGGGAATTGAAGCGGTAGACTGGGTGACCGCTTTGCAGAATATCTATGTTCTGCTCGCAAAAAAGACCCTGAACTACCTGTTGCCTGCCACTTTAACGCACCACCCTGTTTCCTGAGTAACATCTCTGTCTCCGGCTTTCTGCAGTGTTCTTCCGAAGCTCAATGCAAGCTGGAAGAACAACACCTCATTTTCCGCTTGGGGACTCTGCAGCCCTCCAGACTTGATATCGAGTTCAATAATTTTACGGCCTAAACTGTCCCATGTCCCAGCCCCCTACCCCACACACCAGGCCTTGTTACCACGTAGCCTGCCACTACACACCCCCTGTTGTTAGTCACTAATAGTCCCCATTAACAACTATTTACCCTCCCAGCCTGATCGTTAGCAACTCTTTGTCTGTCCAACTGGTCTTCTCTCTCTTTGGGCTCTATCCTATCGTTTACTCCCTACCCCATCCCCCTCTCTTTTTTCTGCATATAAACTGATGTATTCCCAGCCACCATCAGTTCTGAGGAAGGGTCACCGGACCCGAAGCGTTAACTCTATTTTTTCCTTCACAGATGCTGCTAGACCTGCTGAGCTTTTCCAGCAACTTCTGTTTTTGTTCCTGAGTTACAGCATCGGCAGTTCTTTCAGTTTTTAACTACATTCACTATTTCCTCTGGCAGTTCATTCCACATTCAAACCATCCTCTGTGTGGAAAATGTTGTCCCTCGGGTCCCTTTTAAATTATTTTCCTCTCAACTTAAAAGTATGCTCCCTGGTTTTGAACTCACCTACCCTGAGGAAAAGATCTTTGCTATTCATCTTATCTCTGCCCTCATGATTGTATAATCCTTTATAGGGTCACCCCTCAACCTCCTACACTCCAGTGGAAAAAGTCCCAGCTTATCCAATCTCTCCTTATGACTTAAAGCCCCCAGTTCTGGTAATATCCTCATAAATCTTTTCCGTACTTTTTCCCATTTAATAATAATCTTCCTGTAGCTGGGTGAACAGAATTGTACATGGTACTCTTAAAAATGGCCTCTCCAGTGTCCTGTACAACCGCAACGTGACATCCCAACTCCTTTACTCAATGGTCTGAGCAATGAAGGCAAGTGTGCCAAACACCACCTTTATCATTCCGTTTACCTGTGACTTTCAGTGAACTATGTACCTGAACCCCTAGGTCTCTCTGTTCTATAACACTGTCCAAGGCCCTACCATTAACTGTGTAAGCCCTGCCCTTGTTCACCTTACCAAATGCAACACATTGCAGTAATCTCAATTAAACTTGATCTGCTGCTCGTCAGCCCATTGGCCCAATTGATCAAGATCCCATTATAATCTTAGATGAAACTCTTCACTGTCTACTATACCACCAATTTTAAAACCTAAGTCATACTTTGATATTTTTGCCTATTTGCAGCCAAAGGGATTTTGGGTTAATTTTATCTTGTATTTTTATGCTTACTAACTTTGATCACAAGGTTAACTCCAGTCATAGGCAAATGTTGACCCCTGTCAGTGACTGTACGAACAATAGCAAGGTCCTTGCAGCAGCATACTGCCTCATGCAATCTTGAACAACACTACAGGGCTATAAGGAAAAGGCAGGAAAATGAGACTGATGCATTGCTCTGTCCGTGACCCAGCACGCACGTGACTGAAAGAAGAGTTATGAAGGAGGATATTCGATGATGTAACGACTAGGAACACATTGTGCATTTTTGGTGTTGTTACTGATACTATGGTGTAGAGGTTTATTGGTTTACAATTGAACTCATCTTGGGAGTTGGGGGACAGAAACCCTGTTAGAATGATAGCAGCAAAATGTACGGGATCACATATACAGTTCACAAAATGAAAAGTCATGTTACACTCAACCCAAAACCTTCTGTCTATTACTTTGTATTACTATTTATTGACCAATAAATACTTTTAATTGTGAAGGATGTGAGTCTGCTAATGGAAGTGGTTCGTACAAAATTTGTGTAACAGCTTTTGTAAATTGAAAAAGATGGATGAAGCCTCTGTTGATCAATTTATATTGTATTCTTGCTCGATATTTTTTGTGCCTATGGGATAACTGAATTTTGTTGACCACTTAAACTTTTAAAATTCTTGGAAATTGAATATCCAGAAAGCAAAACACAAATTGAGAATTTATTTCCCTGTGGATGATTTAAGCTATGACTAAAATTTTGAAGGAAAAGAGCTGGTTTAGAATTAGAGCAGAGTTTCTATCGAAACCTGTAGGGATCAATTTTTACAGAGAATCTCTTACGCAATCTCCAGACCTTTGGAAAAGCTGTAATGACCTCAGGAAATTACAAAGTTACATTGGTGATTGGGAGAATCAGGTGGAAATGTGCAATGCTATGAATAAAATGAGCTCGAACTCCAGAGATAAAGTGAACATATTTTTCCTGATAGAAATATGTCTTTTACTGCCGAAAGTTCCCAAAGAGGGAGAAAAAGTACCTGTGGTGTACACTGTGCTGCACCACATACTGTAACATAGCATCAGTTCGCACAGCCGAAGCCATCTTTCATCCGCTGTATTAACCTGTCATAGGAATGTTTTCCTTGACCTTGATGATAATAGTCACAAATTTAAGAAGAACGACCTCTTACGGATCAGGGCTGTCTCTTCCCATTTAAAGCAATGTATTTGAATGTTTGTACAGCATGCATTAGCATCGTACAGAAATTCAAACAATTAGATTGTTTTGAAACAGAAAGCAATGATATTATGTGCAGCATCCCAGTATGTAATAATCAAAGACTTTGATACTGTAATGATATATTTACACTGCATTGTAAGAACACATTACACTGCTTCCCATTGATAAGAAATGCAATTTCCGACCCTTCTGCGGTCGAGTTATGATCCATATAGAACAGCGGGGTCTTTTTTTCAGTTCTTTATTGAATGTGATTTCAATTAAGGCTGTTATCAATTATGAATGTGCACTGCTTAAAAAGTCAATATCATAGTCACACGGGGAGCACATTTTCTCTCCCTAACAACAGCTTCGTGATTTGAGAGAAATGAAAACAAAATTCTCAAAGCTCTGTGTCACGTGAGTACTGCAGCAACATCAAGGTGGCAGCTAATGTGACGTCATTGCACCAAACACTCTTAATTTTAAAATTCAGCAACTGGGCTATAGTTTTCTTCCTGTCCCCCATCCCCATCCTCTATTTTTATTTAGAAGTGGTATAAATGGCATGATGGAATTTCTGAGACACACAAATATCTTTGTTATTAATTTCCACTTTATCCATTGATCTTCTGGTTCACTTACTCCAGAGACATTGTTTCTCTGTAGTTTCTGCTAATTCTGAATTAGTTACAGCAGACAATTGCAAGTACCCCCGTGGACCTCGTTCCTTTCAAATGCACTTAGAATGTCGCTACGTACCAGATTCAGAGGAATTCTTCTCTAGCAGTACATAAATGTGCTAGATAGCAAAATTACTCTGCCTTTGACATTGGATATGTACAATTAATTGAATAGTGTGTGTAAGTTGGTGCATTGGCATTCATGGATATTAGTCTACATTCCTGAAATTAATGCACAGCTCTAAATATTTTGGTTTTATTGATCACTAGCTAATGATTTCTATGAAGATTTGTTCATGCTCATCTTCTGTCATTAATAGCACAAAGCAATTTTCAAGCAGCTGTAAAAATTGTTAACAAAGCCATTGCTATGAGCTTGATGGGCTGTGAGCATCAAGTGGGAAAAAACTCTGTTGCAAATCACCGATTCTGGTAGGATGGAAAATTAATTAATTCCCACGCTGAGCTTGGTAGCCAATTGAGCCAATGGCAGTTTGGGGAATGAGAAAGAGCTCTTTGGTTTGGATAACAGCATTGCTGAAAGTCCTGTATGTGGGAGCCCAGAATGAACTCTCCCACTCCTGCGCTCTCAAAAACAATTTAAAGTTTCCTGGACTATTTTTTTGAATGGCCACCACCAGCCTAACCTAAGGTGACAGTACATTTCCCTTTTACAAATGAGAAGAATGTTTACAATATGCACTTTGCCCATTAATACTGGAGACGGCACCTGGTGTACAGGTTTGATTCAAGTAAATGGGCTCTTCACCTACTTACAGAATATTCAGTTTGGTTATAAATCTTACAATCACTTTGGCCCCTGTCTACAATGGAAGTTCTGTTTTATTTATTCATTCACATGATGAGGGCATTGCTGGCTAGTTCAGCATTTATTGCTAATCCCTAATTGCCCAAAGGGCATTTAGGAGTCAGGTAAGGATTGCAGTTTCTTTCCCTAAAGGGCATTAGTGAAGCTAATTTGATTAAGGAATACATTACTGCTATAACTAGGGAAGATATTTCTGAAAAATTCACCCAGTGAAAATATATGGGTAGAATTTACAAATAAGAAAAGCAAGATCAGTCTGATGGGATTGTACTATAGGCCCCCCAGTAGTAAGAGAGAAATTGAGAAACAAGTATGTAGGGAGGTTATTATAAGCATAATAAGGTTGTAATAATGGGGGATTTTAATTTTCTAAACATTGACTGGGGCTACCATAGTGTTAAAGGTTTGGATGGTGAAGAATTTGTCCAATGTGCTGAAAAAAATTTTCTTTATCAATATGTGGATGTTCCTGCAAGAAAAGGAGCAAAACTAGACCTCCTTTTGGGCAATAAGGCAGGGCAGGCAACTGAACTAAGAGTAGGGGAATACTTTGGGTATGGCGATCATAATTCTATCAGTTTCAAATGGTTATGGAAAAGGATAAGCCTTCCATAAAAGATAAAGTTTTTAATTGGAGTAAGGCCAATTTTAATGGTATGAGACAAGAATTTTCAAAAGTTGATTGGAGTAGACTGTTTGCAGGTAAAAGGATCTCTGACAAGTGGGAGGCTTTCAAGAGTGTGAGACAACAAGGTGCAGGGCTGGATGAACACAGCAGGCCCAGCAGCATCATAGGAGCAGAGAGGCTGACGTTTTGGGCCTAGACCCTTCATCAGAAAAAGGCTTTCAAGAGTGTGATGACCAGAGTTCAGAGGCATTTTGTTCCTGTTAGAGTGAGGGGTAAAGCTAATAAGTTTAAGGAACAACGGATGAATAAAGATATTGAGATTCTAGTCAAGAATAAAAGGGAATTTCTTTTAGATTCAGACAACTTGGTTCAATTTAATCTCTTAACCAATATAAAGAGTGTAAGGACATTCTTAAGAAAGAAATCAAGAAGGCAGCGAGGGGATATGAGATAGTATTGGCAGATAAGGTTAAGGATAATCCAAAGAGATTCTACAAGTACATTAAGAGCAAGAGGGTAACTAGAGAGAGGATATGGCCTCTTAAAGATCAATGAGGTCATCTTTGTGTTGAACCACAAGAGATGGGAGAGATACTAAATGAATATTTTGTGTCAGTTCTTACTGTGGAGAAAGAAATGGAGTCTAGGGAAGGAAGAGACATAAACTTTGATGTTTTTAAAAAGAGTACACATTACTGAAGAGAACATTCAGGAGGTCTTAGAGAGTATAAAGGTGGATAAATCTCCGGGACCTGATCTAATGTTTCCCAGAATGTTGTGGGAAGTAAGAGACGAAATTACGAGACCCCTTGCAGAAATATTTGCATCATCAATACTGCGAGTGAGGTGCCTGATGACTGGAGGGTGGCTAATGTTGTACCTTTGTTTTAGAAGGGCTGTACGGAGAAACTGGGGAACCACAGACCTGTGAGTCTGCCTTCAGTGGGTAAATTGTTGGCGGTGATTGTAAAAGATAGGATTTATGGACATTTAGAGAGGCAAAAATCGATTAGGGATAGTCAGCATGGTTTTGTGTGAGGAAAATCACGTCTTGCAAACTTGATTGCGTTCTTTGAGGAAGTTACCAAAAAGATTGATGATGGCAGAGCAGTAGACATTGTTTATTTGGATTTTGGTAAAGTCTTTGGCAAGGTTCTACATGGACTGGAGGCCCATAACCATCAGTGTTCCACAGGGTTCGGTTCTGGGTCCTCTTTTGTCATTCATATAAGGGATTTGGATGAGAATATAGAAGGCATGGTTAGTAAGATTGCGGATGACACTAAAATTGGTGGCATTGTAGACAGTGAAGAAGGTTTCCTAAGATTACAAAAGGATTGATCAAATGGGTCAATGGACTGAAAAATGACAGATGGGGTTCACTTTAGATGAGGTCCAACAAATAAGGGTAGGGCTTATATAATTAATGGTAGGGCCTTGGATAGTGTTGTAGAACAGAGGGATCTAGGGTTTCAGGTACATAATTCTTTGAAGTTTGCATCACATACAGACTGTGTAAAAAGGCATTTAGCACCCTTGCCTTCACTGCTCACTCCTTTGAGTATAGGAGTTGGGATATCATGTTGAGATTGTACAGGACATGGGTGAGGCCTCTTCTGGAGTACTGTGTCCAGCTCTGGTCACCCAGTTATAGCGAGGATATTATTAAGCTGGAGACCGTTCAGAAGAGATTTACCAGGATGTTGCTGGGTATGGAAGGTTTGAGTTACAAAGAAAGGCTGGATAGGCTGGGAATTTTTTCACTGGAGTGTAGGAGGTTGGGAGGTGACCTGATACAAGTTTGTAGAGACAGTATAGGAGGCATTTTTTAAGGTGAGAGGAGAGAGATTTAAAAAAGCCATGAGGCAAATTTTTTACACAGAGGCTTATTTGCGTGTGGAATGAACTTCCTGAGGAAGTAATGGATGTGGGTACAATTACAATGTTTAAAAGACATTTGGATGTGTCCATGAATAGCAAAGGTTTGAAGGGATATGGGCCAGGAGCAGGCAGGTAAGACTAGTTTAGTTTGGGATTATGTTCGGTGTGGACTGGTTGGACAAAAGGATCTGTTTCCGTGTTGTATGAATCTAGATCAATTTTTCCAACAATCAGCAAAGGATTTGTGGTCATCATTAGTCTCTTCATTCCAGACTTTTTATTTAATTCTAATTCCATCATCTGCCATGGCAGGATTCAAAGCTGGATCCCCAACACATTATCTGGGTCTCTGAGTTCAGTCATAGTACCACTAGGCCATCGCCTCCCCCATTGATTTTAAATGAATAAATCTTTAAAAAATTGAGAGGACTTGAACATTTAACAGATGCAAGATAGTTGTATATCCACAACCCTCATTTGCCTTATCTCAAACAAGAAATTAATTGCTGTTTGTTGACCACAGTCCACGATTGGAGATAAATTGGACATGAATGCATTTTGTTTTAGGCATGGCATAACAGGGAACAGAGCCAAATTATAATCTGCCAAACATTTGTGAAATTGGACAGTAACTAGACAGAGCTCTTAATTTCTGAACTCCAGTTTGTCCTTCTGAGTCTAGAGCAGCTTTCTCAATTTTTCTACCTCATAAGCACTATACAAATGCAGTGTGCTTTAGTGTCAAACTGTCTGTCCAGAGTTTATTAAAAGGATCAATGGACACTGCTGAAGAAAGACCCCAATGTTTGAAAATGCTTTATATGTGTGAATTTTTTTGACTTCAGAAAAGAACTATGGACTACCGATGGCCCAAGCATATGGACTACCAATGGCTCAGGCTTATTGCTATCTCCTCAACCCCTCAGTCTGACCATTTCAATACCCTCTGCTCTTCAGGGATCTGCTCAAGGATCTTGGCATTGCCGCTAATATGATTTGGTGTTCTCTATCCCTCTGGTACAAATGAGGTCTGATGCTACATTGGGCTCAAGCAATTCTTCCTATTCTCGGTACATTAGAAGCTTAAGAGGACAGAGTGATCTGAAAGTATAGGAGGAACAAGCAGAATCTGCTACTCTCTAGGGAATCTCGTGGAAATTCACTTTCTTAACCACACATGAACAATCTGGGTGTGGTACTTAATAGTTTGCCTGCAAATAGTACTCAGAATGTTGGCACTTTCTTAACTATAATTCTCGAAAGTGAATGTGACCTCAGATGCCAGTAAACAAAAACAGTGATGAAGTAGCAATGATGTTCAGTATATATAATGTAGAAGTGCCAGTATTGGGTTGGGGTGGACAAAGTCAGAGTCACATGACACCAGGTTGTCCAGGTTATAGTCCAACAGGTTTATTTGAAATCACAAGCTTTCGGAGCACTGCTCTTTCACCTGACGAAAGGTCTGTGCTCCAAAAGCTTATGATTTCCACAGGGGGAGGTGATGGCCAAGTGGTATTATCACTGGACTGTTGATCCAGAGACCCAGATAATGTTTTGGGGACCTGGGTTCGAATCCTGCCATGGCAGATGGTGGAATTAGAATTCAATAAATATCTGGAATTAGCAATCTAACGATGACCATGAATCCATTGTTGATTGTCGGGAAAAACCCACCTGGTTCACTAACGCCCTTTAGGGAAGGAAACTGCCATCCCTACCTGGTCTGGCCTACATGTGACTCCAGACCCACAGCAATGTGGTTGACTCTTAACTGCCCTCTGGGCAATAAATGCCACCTAGCCGGCGATGCCCTCATCCCATGAATGAATAAAGGAAAAAAAAAACTATAACCTGGTGTCATATGAATTCTGATTTCAGTATATAATTACAGAGTCACATTATTTCATATGTATGTCATGAATACGTAGTTACAAGATCATAGATTTCGCAACAAACATTTTAATCTCATTTCAAGAATGGATGCAGTACCCATTTACACATAGCTTCCAAAAATAAACACCTGACTTCTCTTGTGGATTCAACTGTGATCAGTCAGCAGGAGGAAGTAGATTTTAATTAAATTGAAGTTGACATACCCAGCAAGGTCAAAATACTGTCCCCACCACCACCACCCCAACCAAAGTGTTACTCTTGAGATTTTGTTGAGAGCTACCTTATGATTTTCAGAGGTTCTTGTTTTATTCTCACGAATTCCTTTATTAGTTGATGCAGCTATGTAGGAACATTACCTTTTGTATTGGTCTTGTATTGACATATGGGGTATTTGGACAGTTGCAACATTGGAAGAATTCATCAATATTCTCAATCATCATCGCTCTATTAAACTCAAGAACACAATGCTCAAGGAAAGTGTTAATTTTAAGATGCCACATTTCCGGTCTTGAGTTCAGTTCTGGGAACTGAATCTAGGAAGGATGTGGAGGCGTTGGAGAGAGTGCAGAAGAGATTTACCAGGATGCTGCCTGGATTGGAGTGTATAAGGAGAGGTTGGACAAACTTCAGTTGTTTTCGTTATAGCATAGGAGGTTAAGGGAAGACCTGATAGAAATATATGAAGTCATGAGGGGCATAGATAGAGTGGATGGTCAAAGTCGTCTTCCCAGAGTGGAAATGTCAAATGGTAGGGGTCATAGGTTTAAAGTGAGAGGGCAAAAGTTTAAAGGAGATGTGCAAGGTAAGTGCCTGGAACACACTGCCAAGGGAGCTGGTAGAAGCAGATAAGATACCAACGGTTAAGAGGCATTTAGACAGACACATGAACAAGCAGAGAACGAGGGATACGGACCATGTGCACAACACTGGGATTAGTTTAAAGTGGAACCATGGTCAGCTTGGACAATAGTGAGCTGAAGGGCCTGTTCCCTTGCTGTACTGTTCTACGTTTGAATTGGCATGAGATAAAAGGCAGAAGTTAGCAACAAATTAATTTTGAAAGCGCCCTGTTCCCCACTTCATGTACACAGCTATTGCTTATGAACATGCTTTCCATGGACTGGTGTGGTCACAACTCAGCAGTTACATATTTGTCTCCAACACAGCTGCTAGACTTCAAGGAATTCCAGCTTTAATGTGTACATAACACAAATTTAAATCTTTGGAACAAAATTGTTTAGTATTAAATTCTATAACTGTCAGTGCTTATTACAATAGTAATTTGAGTTTAATAGACCACTCATTTTGAAAGGCTGAAAATCTCCCTCTCTCACTTCTTGCAGCCACACTAGCTCCATTTGGTGTGCCTCTCTTTCCCCACTCTCTTTGCAGACCCTCTCTCCTGCCCACCTCCCCAACCCCACTGATTTTATTGGCCCCCTCTCTCCCACACGTATATATGCAAAAGGCAGAGACACACTGCACTGTCTGAGTCTGAGACACCAGCAGGGCAAGGGCAACATTGGATGCCCATCTGGGTCTTGGTACAGTCTGTGCTACATTCTCGGGTAAAAGGGAGCTGTTGACCCCATCCACTGTTTCTGTGTCCCACAGTTTGGTAAGTGTTACCTTAAGGAGATCACAATATTTCACAGCACGGTGCAGAAAATCAAAAAAAAAACGCAAGGAGTCAGGAAAGAGAAGGGAAAGTGTAATTAGAGAGAGAGGGTGAAAACAAAATCAGAGGTTTTACCTAGATTTGCATTTGAGAGGTAGTAATATAAATGCAGAGTTCTGGCAGATTAGGGGATAGTTGTGAAAGCAATATCGAATGTTAATTGTGGATAAAAGATCAAGAAGCTAAACTGTTGGGGTAGCAGAAGGTGCGTGCAAGGACGTACAGGTAAAGATCACAGAGGAAACTGTTGATGAATCGAACCATCTCCAGGAGTCAAACCTGAAACCACAAATCAAAGCAACATTAGACAGACAGCCTCAGTATAAGTAATAACGTTGAACTTTCAGGCAACAGTAGGAGTTAGCAAGGAGCGGCCAGCTTGCTTCTCTCCTGCAGAACCAAGGTCACAGATGTTCTGTGTCAGCACTTTGCTGACTATGTTCAGTTCAGTGATGGGGTACAGTAACCTGAAAAAGGACACTTAGGGTTTATTGTTAAAACTCGTGACAGGACCCCTAGTGAGGCTCCATAAGTAATTCATGTTCCAGACAGAATTCCCTAAATCAGCTCCTCGGTAAGGAGGGATGAATTGGCTGTCCTTCCTAATTCACCCCTCTCCTTTCCCTCTGTTAGCTGCAGCAAAGTTAAATTAAAAATGATCTCTTTTTTTCTCTTGTGGATATCATTCTTGCAGATCCAAATGAACTTTTGGTCAAAAAAAAATTGATTTAATGAGCTTTCTTGAGCTAAGAGAGGGAGGCTATTAATTACGAAACAAAGGAAGAATTAGTAACATAGTGCACATACACCGAGATTAGAAACAACAGCTGAGTCCAAAAAGGTGGAAGTTTGAAAGAAAGATATGCATTGTTCAAGCAGAGCAGAGATTTGAACATGTGGCAGTTGTAGCAGAGGTTACCAGTAGCATTGACATTGCTGGTTGAACAGTCATTAGATCATAGAATCCCTACAGTGTGGAAGCAGGCCATTCAGTCCATCAAATTCACACTAACCTTCTGAAAAGCATCCCACCCTCCCTCCATCCATCCATCCATCCATCCATCTTATCTCTGTAAGCCTACATTTCCCATGGTTAATCCACCTAGCCTGGACATCTTTGGACTATGGGAGGAAACTGAAGCACCCGGAGGAAACCCACACAGACATGGGGAGAATGTGCAAACTCCACACAGACAGTCTCCTGAGGGGGAATTGAACCTGGGTCCCTGGTGCTGTGAGGCAGCAGTGCTAACCACTGAGCCACCATGTTGCCCCCATCTTCACAATCTTTAGTTTTGCAGATTGGAAGAGATTCTTTGGCTCTGATTCCTTTTGACCATGATTGAATTCCAACATTTGGAGTGAGAGAGAGAACTTTTGTTTCTCTTTTGTCCAGTTTGTATCACTTTAGTGAGAAATGTCTTTGCCTGAAGTACAAGGGTAACAGTGGGGCAGTTCTCCATAGCATTGTTAATACTCATTCGAGGCCTGGCACATGTAAGAACATTCACTCCCACTCGCACATACTCCAGTAGAGTTGAAATGGGATTTTTAAGCCCTCTCCTCATGTATTCTTCAAAGGCAAAACTGTGTCTGAAATTTAGGACACACTATGGGAGAGGTGGTAGCGAGCCGATGAACAGGCTTCTGTCAGCTCTTTGGTATCTTTTATGGTCACAAGACATCACTCCGGTCTATTTTGGCATTCCGCTTCTGTCCACACCTCCTACCACCCACCTACCATGGGTTTCCTTCGCACCCTTAAGTGTGATATTTAGTGGGTATTTCTGTCCCGATAGCCACTTAATTTACATATGCAGCCATTTTTGCCTGAACCAGACCTAAACACATTTTGGAATTAAGTTTTATAAATGTTCATGGTATTTCAGGGTCCTGATCCCCAATCATGAAGAAAAATCTCTCTTCATAAAGAAACAACAATGTAGAGTTTTTGCTGTGAAGTGCCTACCCATCCAACAAACTTGTCCTTTGTTTAATTTATGAAATGCTACTTTTGTGTAAGATGTCAGTGTTTTTCTATCTTACTAGCCCTGTTGCAATGTCCTGCTAGAAGTAGTGGATCCTTAAGGATCTGGACAGTTTACCTGTTTTTGAATTATTTTAGAGACGTGCTTAAAATGCTTTACTATTTACCTAATTGATAAAACAGCTTTATGTAGATGTCTGAGATAACAAGGTGTAGAGCTGGATGAACACAGCAGGCCAAGCAGCATCAGAGGAGCAGGAAGGCTGATGTTTCGGGCCTTGACCCTTCTTCAGAGATCAGATGTTTAGATGTTTAATTCAGATGTTTAATTTTTTTAAATGAGAGGTCTTAATTCTTCGATTAGTGATTCGACTGAGATCCATGGTCCATTATAGCATGTGATGTGAGCACACCAAGGTCTATGTTGGTTAGGGCATCCTCTATGATGGAGGGCCCATACTTGAAACCGGTTAGGCCTGTTGCCCATTCTCATGGAGGGCTGTATGCCTAATAGGTACTATAAGACCCTTTTCCAAATTTGAGTCTGCCTGACTGCATTTATACCAGGCACATAGCAGCCAAATCAGGGGTCCTTATAAAGACCACTGGACTCTGGCAACATAATGTTCAAAGTAGCATAATTAGGCAAGTGACCATAATCTTACCAGGCTGCTCTCTCATTATAGAGAGACTACTGATGATGGTTTAACCTGTGGGTTACCACACCACAAGTGAGGGGAGAGGTTGCGAAGGTTCATGGTAACCTCAGTCAATGTGGGAATTGAACCCATGCTGGGAACATCGCTCTGTTAGTATGTGTCTGCATGAGGCACTTGCCCCTTTGCTTCCACATTGCCATCGCCAGCATATCCTCCTCTTCCTTTTTTGTCCTCCCACATTTGTACTTATCTAGTGTACTCATCAATATTCTTTGTGAATTGTCTCATCTGCTCTGATAATGAGTTCCACATAAGGACAGCTGAGAATGAGATCTTTATCGAGAATCAAATGTTATTATTCGCAGTTAGTGAGATGACATCAAAGCTCACTGTTTAGCATCCCGATGACCTACCACCTTGTACCCAACTTGTAGCTTATGTGCATACAACGCTTTGAAAAATAAGGTGTATAGGAACTTTATTTTCCGGATCTTTTCTGTTTGAAAGTTGGGATGGCTGTGGTTATGGTGGCGATGGTGGTGGTGGAGGGTGTGGGAAGGAGTTACTATGATATTCTTGCAACATACTTCCATCTGTGTTGTTC
>NC_063334.1:1252368-1302368 GCF_021869965.1 Rhincodon typus | reverse complement strand
GGTCTGGCAGAAAGAGAAGGAGTTAACGCTTTGAGTCTGATATGACACTTCTTCAGAATTGAAGAATCATTACATCGGATTACAAAGATTAACTCAGTTTCTTTCCCCGCTGAAGCTGCCAGACCTGCTGAGCAGTGGTCCCTCTAACTTTCTTACTGGCTGTGGGAATCTCCGAGATCTACGTGTGGCAGCAACTTGTGGAGCCAGAAGTCAATGCTGCGATCAGCATGTCAACAACCACCGTTTGTGTGCAGAATATTGGAGCAGTTACATGTATACAACATAGACAGAATGTTACCAACGAGTTACATTCTCTATAAGCTGCATAACTGCACTGTTCCTCAGAGGTTAGACCACAGAACAATAAGATACAGGAGCCCCTATTCAGCCCATCGAGTCTACTCTACCATTCAATCATGGCTCATATGTTTATCAACCCCATTCTGCTGCCTTCTCCCTGTAACCTTTGATACCTTGACTAATCAAGGAACCTATCTATCCCTGTCATAAATACACTCAATGATTTGGCCTCCACAGCCTTCGGCAGCAATAAGTTCCACAGATTAACCACCCTCTGGCTGAAGAAATTTCTCCTCATGTAAGTTCTAAAGGTTTGTCCCTTCACTCTGAGGCTGTGTCCTCAGGTGCTGGTCTTTCCTACTAGTAGCAACATCTTCTCCATGTCCACTCTATCCAGGCCTCTCATTCTGTAAGTTTCAATCAGATCTCTCATCCTTCTAAATGAGATCGAATACGGACCTAGAGTCCTCAACCACTCCTCATAATGGCAAACCCTTCATCCCTAGGATCATTCTTACAAACCTCATCTGGACCCCGTCCAACGCCAGCACATCCTTCCTCAGATACAGCGCTCAAAACAGCTCACATTATTCTACTTCTCAATTGATTAACTGACTACATTTTCTCCAAAGGTTTCACACCTTAGTTTTATATCCAATTTCAAAATAAGAATCTGAGAGGAAAAGGATTGCTATCAATTCATTAATTGTAGCTGCATTAAAAATAAATTGATTTCAGTTATAAACTGGTCCTTAACTGTCATGCAGACTCGGGGAAAGGGATAGAAAAGGTGGATTTAATTGCTGTTTTCTTTCTTTGTGTATTCTGTGCATATCAAAGAAAAGGCGATCAGTTGTGAGAATGAAACAGGAGATAAGTATATCAGTGATGTGTATGTACTCCCTGCATTACATTTCTATTACTTAGTGTGCGTTTTTACATTGATGATGTAGACTTCTTGACTGTCTGGAATATTTGACCAACCAGCACGCTCCTGGCCCCATAGGTGCCAGCTAATAAAAAGTTTGCTGTATTTTAAATCAGACACTTTGCTACCACATATTTTGAGCCCCTGTTGAAACTGAAAACTGATTGGTGCACAAACTTCACCACCTAAAAATGTTCCTTAGATCTAACACCAACATCTTACAGCAGAGAAAGCGATTCTTTGGCCCAATTTGCCTCTACCCTCTCTTCAAGCAAAGGTATCCAATTCGTCCCAACCACCTCTCCTTCCTCATAAAATCATGCCATTATTTTCCTTTTACAGTAGATCTCCAAATCTCTTTTGTCATGTTGTTTTAGACAGTTGTTCCTACCGAATGAACTTTTCCAATTTGTTTTGATTTCGAAAATGTTAAAGCTTATGAAAATGATATCTAATGGAGATTATCCAAAGGGTGGTCAGTGTAGCAAGACAAAGGACTGCAGAGTGTGCAGGGGAGATGATATGATGCTGAACTAAAGCCTTGTCTCTGTTTAATGTTATACTAAGTGTGGAAGCACTCCCTGCAGTCTCAAATGGAAGACAGACAGTCCCAGAATAGAACAGTGACGTATATTAAATTATATCACCAAATGCTTCTATCAGCAATTCTCCACAGCGCCAAAAGAAAACACCAGAACACTTGCAGGCCTGATTTTAAATAATTTTTCACATTTTTCCAAATGAAATGAATTGTTATTTTCATTTAGCATTGCATTAACCCAACTTAAATAAACATGGGCTTAATACATTAAAATAAGCCCAAATCTGGCTCAGAATTCTGGCCCAATAAGCAACTTAATTGCAGCAGCTAAGAATCAGCATTAAGATTATATTTTTCTTTAATTTTGCATATCACAAATAAAATTAAAACATCAAGTACCAAAAGGACAAGTACATCATCTCAAGTCAAATTAAAATCAATGTGAGCCACGTGTTTTCTGTTCATTGCTATTTTAGGCTCATTAATCCTACCAGGATGGACCGTAGAGCCAGAAATGAACAGCACGGAAACAGATCCTTCGGTCCAACTCGTCCATGTTGACCAGGTTTCCCAAACAAATCTAGTCCCATTTGCCAGCATTTAGCCCATGTCACTCTAAATCCTTCCTATTCATATACACATCCCAATGCCTTTTACATGTTGTAATTGTACCAGCATCCACCACTTGCTCTGGGAGTTCATTCTATATGCGCACCACCCTGTGAAAAAAAATAACCCACAGGTCCTGTTTTATATCTTGCCCCTCACACCTGAAACCTATGCCTTCTAGTTTTGGACTCCCCTACACTGCAGGAAAGACCTTGGCTATTCATCCTATCCATGCCCCTCATGATTTTGTAAACCTCTATAAGGTCACCCGTCAGCCTCTAATTCTCCAGGGAAAATAGCCCCAGCCTATTCAGCCTCTCCCTATAGCTCAAACCCTCCAACCCTGGCAACATCTTTGTAAATCTTTTCTGAGCCCTTTCAAGTTTCACATCTTTCCTATAGCAGACAGACCAGAATTGAATGCAGTATTCCAATAGTGGCCTAACCAGTGTCCTGTACAGCCGCAAAATGACCTCCCAACTCCATACTCAATGCACTGTCTAATAAAGGCAAGTGTTCCAAACGCTTTCTTCACTACCCCACCTACCTGTGACTCCACCTTCAAGGACCTATGCACCTGCACCCCAGGGTCTCTTTGAAAGCCCTCTGCTTTTCTGGTATATTTCCACTTGTATCAGACGTGACTCAGTGGGGCACACTCGCACCTCCCAACTCAGATGGTCATGGATTCAAATTCCACACCAGAGACTCTTGCACGGAAACCCAGACCGATAGCCCTCAGCAGTTCTGGAGGACAGCAACATCGTCAGACATGCTGCTTTTTTCAGAAATTTTAAATCAAGGCCTCTTCAGCTCTCTGACATTTGGAATGGATCCCATGGAAAAGCAAGGAAGTTTTCACTTGAGTCATGGCTAATAATATCCCGCAATCAACACTTTAAAAGAAAACTATACCATTTCTATTTGTGAGAACTTGTTGTGATTCTTAAGTTACAACATTGGCTATACTTCAAAAGGTACAATATTAGCTGTAAAGCACATTGGGACACCAAGTAATGGATGACATTATCTAAATTAAATGTTGTTTGTTCTTCCTTCCTTTTGAAACATCTGACAAATGAGGTACACATGGATACATTTGGTCCTGACTTCCCTGCCGAAATTATTGTAGAATTTTAAGTAATATACTCTCCACCCGCACTAAGCAGTACCTGCTGATGGTGGGGAATGGGTAGTTGTTGTAACTCATTGGGGAGAGATTCATAAAGCCCAAGCCTGTAATGCACCACTTTTCCCACTTGGCATTCCAGTGACCATGGGGCTCACTGATATGGAGAAAATCTGCATCATGGCCTGGACCCCTGAAAAATGACGCGTAATTTTTTAAACTTGCAAAAAGTCAAGTAGGCACCTCTAAGAATTTCAAGAAGAGGTGCTGAAAAAGGGTGATGGGGACTCCCAGCACCCTCCTAATTCCTAAATTTTGCAGTTTCCCAGAATAAGGACATTTTGAACCTTTTACTTTCCTAACTTAAAAAATTAAATTTTGAAAAATAAAGGAAATGGTTATGCCACTTTTGGAATACTGCATTCATTTCTGGTCTCCCTGCTTTAGGGAAGACATTGTTAAACTTGAAAGAGTACAGAAGAGATTTCACCATTGGGAGAGGCTGAATAGGCTGGGGCTATTTTCCCTGGGGCACTAGAGACGGAGGAGTGACCTTATAGAGGTTTATGAAATCATGAGAGGCATGGATAGGGTGAATAGTCAAGGTCTTTTTCCCAGAGTAGGGGTGTCCAAAATGAGACGGTATAGGTTTAAGGTGAGAGGGGAAAGATTTAAAAGGGATCTAAGGGGCAACTTTTTCATGCACAAGGTGGTGCGTGTATGCAATGAGCTGCCAGAGAAAGTGGTGGATGGCTGGTACAATTACAGCATTTAAAAGGCATCTGGACGGGTACATGAATAGGAAGGGTTTAGAGGAATATGGGCCAAATGCTGACAAATGGGACGAGTTTAGTTTTGGAAACCTGGATGGCATGGATGAGTTGTACTGAAGGATTTGTTTCCATGCTGTACATCTTTATGACTATGACAAAAAAAAGGTCCCAGTGATTCAATTCCATTTACATCCCCATGATATTCTAAAACATTTCAGTACAATAGTGTCTGAAAGCAGTTAATTGCCTATTGTGCCCAGAAGAACGGTCAGAACAGGAGGGCTCCCTGCTCATCATTTTAAAAAAATCTGACCTCTGTACAGCAGAGGAACACCAGTTTAACATGATGCAGGATTCCTTCAATACTGCACAAACTCATCAACCTAGTAAAAGGCCAAGTCCTGGAATGAAACCCTAATGTACAAATGCTGCTACCAACTAAGGTGTCATTTAAGAACACTATTACACTAAAGAATCTGGTGATGAAAAACAATTATTTGTCAAGCGTGCTGGATTTTGGCTGTTAGAACAGTTGCCCACTACTAATATTACTCAACAGTTAAAATATCATACCCCCCAGTGTGTTTATTGGCTAGACATGAAGTGTCTCAATTTGCCACATTAAAAGAAAACTGGTTGCAATGATGAAAATATATTGAATGGTCAAAGTGGTGTGTAGGTCCTCTGTGGTATTTCTGAGGTCTTGCAAACAGACATTCTTAATTATGTTGTCCAATATCAAACACTACTCCTTTCCACTCTCCTCCTTTTCTGAAGGCAGTTGTACATTGAAGCAATATGCAGAACCAGTTAGCTTCTGGCAGTTCCTAAATCAGATTTGTCATGGGTCCATGTTTGGCTCTTTAGTGGTATGGAAATTACATCCATCGCATTGCCACAGTCTTCTGCTACTTAAATTCACGTTAGTTTCACCTTGCACAAAAACGTTTTCCGAGGGTCACCCAGGAACTCATTAGTTTTCATATTAGTTTCTTGAGACAGGTAAAAAAAAATTAGACCTCTCATACTTTAAATTCCACGCTCTCAAATAACACATCTTTCCTTTTATCATGAAGACTTATGGAGAAAGATAGCAAAAATGAAATTAGGCCTACGGTCTCAGCCTGCTGGTAAAATCTATTTTTATGCCATCCGAATGTAATGTGCTTTTCTCTGGATATTACGGAATGGAATTAAAGTCAATGTAGCTCAAATTCAAGATTCTATCAACAATGAAGTAACATCAGGAACAATTATCAAACTGGAAATGTTTCTGGATTATCTCGACACCGTAACGCTTAGTAACCAAATCAAGCTTTACTTTTGTTCATGTACAAACATCACATGTTAATGAGTAAAACCACAACATCACTCATTCAGCCCACACGATGAGGTTCAGGACAGTAGATGATGATCTGACCTTCCCTTTGTTTGTTGCTGGAAAGAGCATGTTTTGCATTTTTAGCTTCCATTGGAGAAAGGTGCCCTTGGAAATATATCCAAAAGCTGATTTGCGCACTGGATTTTAGAACGTATATTACCTTATAATCTTTTCTGATGAAGGGTCCAGGCCTGAAATGTCAGCCTCTCTGCTCCTATGATGCTGCTTGGCCTGCTGTGTTCATCCAGCCCTGCACCTTGTTGTCTCGGATTCTCCAGCATCTGCAGTTCCTACTATCTCTCTTACCTTATAATCTGTTGCTCTAACATTCAGCAACTGGCAACATTCTAACGAAGAGTGAAACTTTTCCATTTTCAAAGCTGTAATAGCCTAATAATAGGCAATGATATTACATTTGCACCTAATTTGAAGTGTGTCATGGCTGGGGTTGTGGGGATGGGGGTAGGGATGCATGGGATTGGGGCTGGGATGGGAAGAAATCAGTTTTACAGTTAGCTAGAAACGACATCAGATTTTAATTCCTTTCACCTCTCATGGCTAACTATTCAGTCAGACTTTAGTCAGAAACCTCCAAAGTCTGACTCAGACTCGGAGTTGGGGCCTTACTGGAGGATTCCAGATGTTGAGTAAATTGCCCATAAGACGTTTCAATTTCCCAGGCAACTGCTGCAGAGTCAGCTGCATCCAGACTCCTACATAGTCCCGATGAGCTGTCTACTCTGCAACAAGAATCTTCCTACTGGAGGTTCTGGGCCTATGATGTGTCAATGGGATGTTGCAATATCACTAGGCTATAATGAGGCTAGAGTGGGCCAACCTTTTCTACCCCATAAATCAATCAATCAATCAGATTCACCAGTACTTGGGTACAAGATGATTTTAAAATGTAATTAGTAGTAAATTCAAACATCTGTATGTTAACCGTCCATTAAACAACAGGCAACTTGAATTTAGAGAGGATAACTTCTGTCTGATGAACAACAACGTTCCGTCCTTGTCTAAAATGACATGCTGTATTTGAACTTCCAAATTTGACAAAGCTGCATGTGCAAAGCTTTTGTTGAAGCTGAAAAGCTGTGGAATTCAAGAAAACCCCTGGGAGTGGATATGAAACTGGCTGAAGGTCCAGAGCAGGTTCTCAATGGCTCAATGTTCTACTCTTGCTCTTATTTTTGTGTTAGGAAACAAACAACAGCCATAAATTCTATGAGAAATGCTCCAAAGTCATGACCATTGCTTTACCAGATGGACTGAGGTAAAACCTGGTAACACCACTTACAAATGGGATTTCTGGCACACTTCTGGCATAGCTACAGTAATAACCAGGTCAAGTTCAAGACAGTTCCCAGTCAATTAATCAATTGTTACAAGAGTTATGTCTGACTAAACTAAATCATTTTAAAAAACAAATATGATGCTGCATTTAGTGTTTGGGATGGGCTGAGCACTGAAATGTCTTCAGGTCAAATGGCCTTTCTTATCCTTATATGGCTCAGTGAGAGTTTAAGAAAACTGTAATTGTCCAAGTATGCAACTGCTGGTCGAATTGAGAATTTGTAGGATTTGACCATTAGAACTAGGAGCAGGACTAAGCAATTCAGCCCTTCGAACCTGCTGATCATAGCCAATGTTGGCCTCAGCTCCACTTTCCTGGCCACTCTCCTTAACCCTTCATCCCGTTACTAATTAAAAATCTGTCTTTTCCCTGCTTAAATTTTCTCAATGGTCCAGCATCCACTGCACCCTAGGGTGATAAATTCCACCAACCCCCCACTCATTCAGAGAAATAATTTCCCCTCATCTCTGTTTCATATCTTATCTTGAAACTATCTCCTGTCATTCTAGAATCAACACAGTGTAGAACACTGACTTGAGAAACTGGTGTCTGGAGTTCTAATTCTGTCATTTTATTTACTGTGGACTTTTTCATTCTTATAGCAAGAGTCTCATTTCTCAAAAAGATCACCCGCTGACATGGTCTTGTGGTGTGCTTTATCGATAAACACTGGTAACATCTCTTGAGCACCACCTTGCTATACCATTCAAAGCGTTGCTGCAGTGCCCCTTATATTTCTGAACACCTTCGGTTTTTGGTGTCTATCAAACTGGAGTCACTTTTCCACGTTCAGTAGTCGGTTGGTTCCAAATCAGTTACTGCAGAACAGATGCCGACTAACTGTCTCAATATATGTGAGGATCTCCCAGTTCAAATTTATCCCCAGGTTGCCCTAACCTCAAACTTAGAACTTTTGATTGTATCAGTCCCAATACTAATCCTTGTTATATTTTTTAAAGCAGGGTACCCTTTTTTTTCAGTTTTGTTAGCAGTTGCAGCTCGATACCTCTAACAATTTGGCTTGGATTTCCCACGTATTTTCATGTAAAACTTTTATAGTTAGCTGAAAGATCTTTGTCCCTCCGCCTAGGATAGAATCGAGCTCAAACTCAAATGACTGCACTCTAACAAACTCTAACTGTGATATGGAGTCAAACTTGCAATCCCCTATTGGTTCATCACTGTCTGTATGCCAATGATATTATTTACTGCTGGCATATACCGCTGTTAATTGATTGTTATTGTCACTATTTTTCTCCACTGGAACATTCCCAAGTCCTTTGGCCCATAGAAAAGGAACAATGATTATTTATTAGAAAGATACCAAATCTGTTTCCTGGCAATGAAGTTGGAACGTGACCCAATCTGATATGAATCAGACCTGCAGCAATAAGAACGGAAGTTGTTTTTTTTGTGCCAGGACTATTTGCAGGACAAATCGCTGTGGTCAGCATTTGAACAGATCTTTCTCCCATTTTAAAAATATTTTCCAAGTGATAGATTACTTTCAAAATCAATAACGGCAAAAATTCAATTTCCATTTCACTGACTTGCAATTTTGTACAATGTCATGCTCACTCGAAAAGGAGACAGAAGCAACAGGAAAATTGGGTCATTTCAACAACAAATCTCTTACAAGATATATTAATTGACGTTGTTGACGCAAAGCATAATTTGTCAATTTTCATGGGTTACATCGAACAGGACTGCCAACCTGTTAAAGTGCTCAGTCACCATTGAGCCAAGACATATCACAAACCTCCAATGGATGGGGTGGTTGCAAAGAACAGAATTTACCAGCTGTATTATAGGTTTCACTGTACTACACCTAAACTATAGTTGTTCTTCCACTTCCTGGACCCAACCTATATTCTGTCCCCAAATATTAGTTGCCGTCAATTGCAGTTCTTGTTCTTCCCTGTTACAATGCAGCAAGTCATCTTAAACCATGTTGCAGTGTATTTCGTTATAATATTCATACATTAATAAATAAAAGTTGATCCATGAAATCTTAGGATAAATGCTCATCATAAATACAATTCATTAATCTCCAAACTTCATTCTCTCTCATATTGGTAAATTCTTCCTGATAAGACCCACATCAAATCCAATAGGTGGTGACATTAATGCATCTGCCCACTGGCTTAACACACCATCAGAGTTGGTTTGATCACACCAATGGGGTCTCTTCTGTCAACTCAAATATTCAGGGATCATGAACAGAAAAGATAGTGACGTAATGTTATTGCATGCTCTCCGATGTTTCCTTAAATCATCTCCCCTGCCATATTTTCCCTCAAGGAACCCGTGCACTTTGAGAGATTGGTACCATACATCCAGCACGCTGTTTTGCCTCTTTTGGTCATGAATCCAAAATTTCATCGATAACGCCTGTACCAACCCTGTATCTATGTCTTTTAACATTTCGCACCATCCTCCAAATATATCCTCTCCACATTCCTCTTAGCCATTTCACAAACTGATTTTGCTTTCTTGTGATCCTCACTAAAACAGGGGGCCTCCCACTCTCCAGCCCACCCAAAACGTTGTATCCAAGCCCATATGCTGCCACATAGCCAAGTGCCACTCACTCATCACCTTAGTTAGTGTTAGCCTCCAATTTTAAATGCATGCAATTGCTTTTGTTTGCCATCACTGTATCTGTTACTGCCTCCAGCTCTACAATTCACCACTCGAGCTGACTTCAGGTGAGCACAACACCTTAGGAAGGATGCGTTGACCTTGGAAAAATTGCTGTATAGATTTTCTACAATGAAATCTGAAGCCCAAGGGTTAAGAAGAAGTTGTACAAACTAGAATTGCATTCTCCGGACTTAAGAATCTGAAGGAGTGATTTGATTATCAGACATTAAGGAGAAATGTACAATTTTTGCTATTTGGAGGATCTACGATTTAGCAAGATTACCTATTGCTTTAGAACCAAATCTTTCAGAAAAGCAATTAGGAAATACATTTACTCACCAAGTTGGATTTTATGGAGCCCACTGTGTCTTCCTACTGGCTACAGAACTGGACAGAGACCACATAGCCTTCTTCAGTCAGACACATGGGTAGCCCAGGGATAGTTTTTCCTGAAATTAAGGACCTGGGGGCAGAAACCCTACTTACTGAGAACTGCTGGACAATTAAAGGGTGGCAGCTTTTCTGTAGGACAACGCTACTGGGATAGGCCATTGCTGTTTCTGGAAACCTATTGGAGGCCACAGATCGAGGAGCGACTCAGGTTGTGGGTAAATAATGGGAGGAAGAGTTGCATGGGGTGGCGGGGAGAGTGGTCAGCAGCATGGGCAGGACAGGATGGCTGTCCATTATCAATGCCCACATGCCTTTTTAAGAGGGACAATTCTGCGTCCCCACTCCACCCCCCCACCCCCCTGCTGGGAGACCACAACCAACGGTTTACTATGTCCTCAGGTTGGGCTGCCGTTCGATTAATACCAGCCGTAGCGGGATGGTCATTAATTGCCCACTTATAGGCTTGAACTGGTGGTAAAACAGCAAATCCAATATTGGGTTTTCCTGCCCATGACTTGATTCTGGAGGAGGTGATAAAGTGGTAGGAGTCATATGTCAATGAAATGCCCTTCCCTCCGCCAAACATTCCATGACAGAGACGCTAAAATTCCACACAAAGAGGTGCGTGATGCTTGGAATGGTCACCTACAAAGGGTAAAGAGGGCTGAAACAATTAATCACCTTAAATGCGAGATCAACAGTACCTTTAGTTAACATAAATCTAAGGGATACACCACCAATGACATTATCTGACTGAATGTTAAAACTGACTCAAGGGCCCAAATATGATTCCTGTTCCTTTGCAAATGAAAAGTTTGACGTTGTATAACCTCCAGTCTGTTAGTCAGGTTTCAGCTATCCATCTCTGGCATTCTTTCCCCAAAGCTGTTCACCCCTCCCTTCCTCCCTGATTTTAAAACTTACCTTAAAAGGTAGCTCTGTCTGGACAAGGATTTAGTCATCTTTCTAACGTAATAAAGGTAAACCTCTTCGCTCACAACTCATTTTGCTGCCTTAAGGGCACTACACGTTAAATATTTCTTGACTTTCAAATTCCACACTGTGGGGTACCCAACGCAAAACTCTATCTACATACATCAATCTTTATTTCGTAAGCAAAACAGGCATTCAAAACAATGATAGTTTTGCTGTCAAGATATTGAACATCCCCCATTTTTTTAGAAGTATAAAATATCGGGACAATGAAGAATTTTTCATTAAATGTTTCATGGCTGCAAATATCACGCATTCAGTGCAATTTTGCGGGAGGATCACAATTTTACTACTCAGCTCTAATAACTTGCCAAAAACAGATTAAAAGCATTTTTTCAGGAAAGTAACTGAAGTTTCAACATTTCAAAAGTTGAAAGTAAAATTAAAACAATATATTTTACATAAACATGATTACATTATTTAAATTATCTTTTCTATCATTGAATGAATTAATTAAACTTTTTGCTTGAAAGCCTCTACTTCTCGCAAAAGTCTAGATTTTGACTTAAATTTATTTCCAGCTCTGTAATAATGCAGAGCTCCTTTTGAATGATATATTCTGCTCACACACAGAATACATCAGTGCAAGTCATCTCCACTGATTAAACATTCTATAGCTTCTGCTCAACTATTTTTCAGAAGTAATTGGAGAAAAGCTAGAGGACAAACTTCAAAAATCTATGTTCAGATAAAATTTGTATAGCCTTTTCTGAAAAAAAAGGAAAGCAGTGCATTTCTTTTTCTGAATGGGAGCTGAGATTGAGGAAGCAAATCAATGAGGACACACACACACAGACACACACACAGACACACACACACACACAGACACACACACACACACCTGCAGCGTTGGTATTTTATAAACTTCTGAAGCTGAAGTCATTGGCAAAGAGATCAAAATTCTGCTTTTCCCGTGTGCCCTACTAGACCCTCCAGTTACTCATGGTACAAATTCTAATGGGTTTACCTCCCAATCTCCATTGGAGGGGCAGTAGGATGGGACTCCCATGAAATTCCATGTCCTCATTAGTTCCTTTGTTATAACAAAGTTAAACTTTGGAACAACAGCCACTATCACCCATCAGTTACACTGACGGAAATTATTCCAATTCCTAGCAATTATCAATCTGACACCTTTCTTGCAGCGCGAGTTCTTTCCTTGCACATAAATTCTGAAACATTTAAATATCAGCCAAATGTAATGTCAGATTCCACATATACATTAATGATCATCAACTCTATCTCACTACTAGCAGCACCATTACCAACACCCCTACACCATGGCCACTGTGTGATCTAGTTAGGAAGGTCAGGTTACATGCTTGCACAAACTGCTTTAGTATTGCAAATTATTTAGTTGTTGCAAATGGTGCTTGTTCCAATGGGCTAACTTCCCATTCTCCACTCATTTTAAGTATTATGCTGCCCATAGCTTAACCCACAGGAAGTTTTGCTCAGCTAGGACTCTTGAATGAGTCATTGACATTGAGGTATTATTGGAAAATGCAAACTTAAACTATTTCTACTCTCATTGAAATTGAGTCATGGACTTACCTGTTCTAAATTCTTTCATTCCTACAATCCATGTTGCTGGGATTGGAGGGTTTGAGTTATACAGAGAGGCTGAATAGGCTGGGACTTTTATCCCCTGGAACGTCTGAGGCTGAGGGGTGACCTTACAGAGGTTTATAAAATCATGAGGGGAATGGATAGGGTGAATAGCCAAGATCTTTCCTCAGGAGTACGGGAAGTCCAAAACTAGAGGGCATGGGTTTAAGGTGATTGGGGAAAGATTTAAGAGGGACCTGAGATGTAACCTTTTCATGCAGAGGGTGGTGTGTGTATGGAATGAGCTGCCAGAGGAAGTGGTGGAGGCTGGTACAATTACAACATTTAAAAGGCATCTGGATGGGCATATGAATAGAAAGAGTTTAGAGGGATGTGGGCCAAATGCTGGGAAATTGGGACTATGTCAGTTTAGGATATCTGGTTGCTGCAGATAAGTTGTACCAAAGGGTCTATTTCCGTGCTGTATAACTATGTCTCTCAGAACACTACATGCTCAAGTCCTTCCCTCTTATACAGCCATGTGACTTTTCCAACACCATTGACAGCCTCGTCTGGAGTTTTCTTGGCCCTAAACATTGGCTCTCACTCTGTAAACCCATTGCCTCACCACTTCTCCTCTTTACCTTTAAACTGTTATGGACTAAAATTTTAGTCTTTAGTATTTAGTCCAAATACATGGCACAATCAATTTTAGTTCCATTGCAAAATTAAATGGAAGCATGTAAACATAAGTGGTATGTGCTTATTGTTGAATTAGCCATCCACTTTAAAGAGCTACACCATTGCTACTCATGACATTGACAGATGAGGTTAGTGGGGAATCAGAGTGCAATCACAGGTGATGGGAATTTGGGAGAAGCATCTTAATCATAAGACTGCTGCAAATGAACCATAACATCATAGAAAAGTTAGAAGACAGAAAGAGGCCATTCATTCCATTGTATATGTACCAGTTTAATAACCACATATTCTCATACCACTTTCCAGCACTTGTCTATAGCCTTGCAGAATACAGTGCTTCAGTGCAAATCCAGATTTGTTTTCAATGAGTTGAGGGTTTCTGCCTCAACTAATCAAACTGGGCAATAAATTCCAGACATGCACCACCTTTGGAATGAAAATGTTTTCCTCTAATCCTCATACTGATCACGACCCTCTCGTAAATAACCTCTCTGCTCAGGGAAAACAAGCCTTTCCTGTTCACTCTATCCAAGCCCCTCATTATTTTGCCACTTTTTTTGCAGTTGACAACCATTGTGTCCACTATCAACTACCCTTCTAAGCTCATCTGCAAATTTCCCAATTGTGCCTCTCATGTTTTAGTATATATCATGAATATATGCCCTAAATAGCAAGGGACTCCACAAGGATTCCTGCTGGAGACTGCTTCCCCTTTGCAAAATCATCTGTCAATCATTACCATTGTTTCCCATCAGACAGCCAATTTTAGACCCAACTTACCCATGAACCTTAATTCTCATGACCAGTCTGCTATGTGAGACTTTATCAAACCCCTTAAGCAAATCTCCGTAGACAACATCCTCTTCGCTACTCTCACAATTCTTGTAGTTACTTCCTCAACACATTCAATTAAGCAAATAAGACACAACCTTCTCTGAACAAAACATTATTAAACTGTGCCTTTGCAAGTAACAGTTAACCCTATCACTCAGTGTTGATGCACATAACCTAGCCACCTCCAAGGTCAGAGTGATCAGCCTATAATTATTTGGCTCATCCCTTACACACTTTTTTAATAATTAAAGAGCTGTCACAAACCTCCAACCTTCTGGTACCTCGCCTGAATCTAGCGAGGATCGGAAAATGATCCTTTGATCATCCACTATTTCCTCCCCAGCTTCCCTTAATAGCTGAGGGGACAATTTGTCCCCCTGGTGACTTCTCCATCCACAAAGGAGGTCAGGCCCCAGTACTTCTGTTCTTAATATGCTGTTTCACATTCAACTACACAGGAAACCTGGGCAGGACCTGGCGAGTGTGTCTCGAAAGTTTTTTTAAGTCTCGGTCTAGTTCAGGGGAATCATAGAATCAGACCATTCGGTCCAACTTGTCTGCGCCATCCAGATATCCCAATCTGACCTAGTCCCATTTACCAGCATTTGGCCCATATCCCTCTAAACCTCTATTCATATACCCATCCAGCTGCCTTTTAAATGTTGCAATTACACCAGCCTCTACCACTTCCTCTGGCAGCTTGTTCCATACACGCACCAACTTCTGCATGAAAATGTTACTCCTCAGGTTCCTTTTATATCTTTCTCCTCTCACCTTAAAACCTATGCCCTCTAGTTTTGGACTCCCCCACCCGAGGAAAAAGACTTGGTTATTCACCTTATCCATGCCCCTCATGATGTTATAAGATCACCCTCTGTCTCCGACACTCTAGGGAAGAAAAGCCCCAGCTTATTTAGCTTCCCTCTTTAGCTCAAACCCTCCAGTCCCAGCAACATTCTTGGAGATCTTTTCTGCACCCTCTCATGTTTAACAACATCCTTCCTATAGAAGGGTGACCAAAACTGCACGCAGTATTCTAAAAGTGTCCTCACCAACATCCTGTACAGCCACAACATAATGTCCCAGTTCCTGTACTCAATGTTCTGACCAACGAAGACAAGTGTGCCAAACGCTTTCTTCACCACCCTGTCTACCTGCAAATCCACGCTCAAGGAACTATGCACCTGCACCTCTAGTTCTAAGTTTGGCAGAACTTTGTGGGGCCGTACCATTAACTGTATATGTCCTGCCCTGATTTGCCTTACCAAAATGCAACACCTCACATTTATCTAAATTAAACTCCATCTGCCACTCCTTGGCCCATTGGCCCATTTTATCAAAGTCCCATTGCACTCTGAGATAATCTTCCTCACTGTCCACTATACCACCTATTTTGATGTTATATACAAACTTACTAACCATTCCTCCTACATTCACATCTGAATCATTTACATAAATGACAAAAAGCAGTGGGCCCAACACCAATCCTTGCACCACACTGCTGGTCACAGGCCTCCAGTCCAAAAAGCAACCCTCTATCACCATCCTCTGTCTCCTACCTTCAAGTATATTTTGTACCCAATTGGCTTGCTCCCCTGGATCCCGTGTGATCTACCCTTAGTAACCAGCCAACCATGTGGGATCTTGCCCTGTTCAAGTGGAGACTATTTGGCTTGCACAGATCTCACATTTCCCCAGCGCCCATCCCAATGCCTCAAAAATCAGATGCACACCCTCTCACACCAGTTTTCCAGCCACTTATTCCATCATACAATTCTCCCATATCGATGCTCAATGGCACATGATACATACTCCTTAACAAGCTTTGCACTGGCTCCATGGAGATAACATGCCATCCTGGGGTCACGTTAACAGCTGCAGAAAGACCTGTCTGATCCCCTGGCTATGGACTCCCTACCACTATTGCTTTTTTATTCTCCTTCTTCTGCTTGTGCTGAGTTGCCAATGGGAGTCACAACATTCACTCTGGCTGTACTGTCCTGAGGAATTTTCACCTTCACTAACATTTTTTTTTGTTTAAAATTCATCCAGGTGTTCTGGTGTTGCAGCCCTGGGCCAGTATTTATTGTCTACTCTTAGTTGTTCTAGTCTGTTTAGTGTACCTACACCCAAAATACCTTCAGGGAGGGAATTCCAGGATTTTAACCCAGCAACACAGAAGGAACAGCAATATATTTCCAAGTCAGGATGGTGAGTGGTTTGGAGGGGAACTTGCTGTTGGTGGTGTTCCCACGTATCTGCTGCTCACGTCCGTCTGGATGGAAATGGTTGTGGGTTTGGAAGGTGCTGCCTAAATAATCTTGGTGAGTTCCTGCAGTGCATCTTGTAGATAGCACATGCTGCTGCTACCGAGCATTGGTGCTGGAGGGAGCGAATGCTAATGGATGTGGTGCCAATCAAGTCAGCTAGGTTGCCCTGGATGGTATCAAGCTTCGGGAGCGTTGTTGGAGCTGCACTCATCCAGGCAAATGAGAAGTGATCGTGCCTTGTAGATGGTGAAGAGCTTTTGAGGTGTCAATATCCCAAATGGAATACTGATCAATAGGCATGGTAAACTCAGGGGGCACTTGCATTGCCAGTCTGGCAGTCATCCATCCCTAGCTGCCTGAATGCTTCTAGACTGCACTGTAACAACCTCTTAGATGTGCCAGTCACATAACCCTCTACCTTCGGATGCACAAAAGAGACCCTAGCTACTGCTTACTTTCTGAAACCTGGAGCTTAAGCTTGTGTAACCTAATGGCACTTCCTATGGAAGTGCTTTTCTGAGGTAGATGGACTTCACATGTGCCACATGACACGTTCTCCACGTGACCGATTGACCTACCATCCTGTAGCCCTGAAAACTATCACTACAATTCCCTTTGTAGAAAAACTCATGAGTGCCCATCAATCAACATGGATTGGCCATGCTAAATTGCCCATAGTGAGCAGTGATGTGCAGGCTAGATGGATTAGCCATGGGAAATGCAGGGTTACAGGGACAGGTTAAGGGGTGGGTCTGGGTGGGATGTTCTTTGGAGGGTCAGTGAAGGGCTCGATGGACTAAATGGCCTGCTTCCATACAATAGGGATTCTATGATTCTGTTATCTGTGTATTATGTAATGGAAAAGGGGAACTTTGTATTTCACCTCTCTAACCCTGAAGAATTCAAAAAATGGTACTTCACATCCAACTCAAAATTTTAGGCTCAACATAAAATCATTGCTTCAGTTTCTGAATTGTCAATAATTTGAATAACTGCTTAAATAGCAAGTACTGTGACCGCATTCTCAAGGAACATTTATGGGTCCAACATTGGACGTGAGCTGAACTGACATTCCCAGTTGAAATTCTATAGTCTCTGATGTACTCAGGGTTAATGACTTTATCTGCTGCTGTTAGCACCGCTTGTTTTTAATTGAATAGCTGCCCAAACAGAATCAGTGATAGCTGTCACGGATGAAAATTTTTCTAATTTACATGTTAGATCTGATATCACTAGTAAGAGCCCTGATGAGTTACACAAATCAACAGCAGAACCATTGTACAGGAATTGCTAAATTAGTCAGTCATTTTTTTTGGGAAGGTCAAAGCAGATAGAATGTACTTCAGCAGCTCTTCCTTCTGAAAACCACCCCACCAATTGATTTTTTATTATTGGGTTATGTTCTTCTAGCATGGAAAAGAAAACAAAAATATTCTGCAAAGTTGCTCCTCAGAAATGAAAGCCACAATTGACCTTCAGTGCACTTTCGGTAATTATGTTGTGAAAAATGACAAAAGGCTTTTCACTTTCATCACAAGAGGGGCCACCAAACTTTAGAACACATTGGAGCATTTATGATGGTTGGCAATACCTTGAAATATTAATTAAATGCAATAAGCAGGCAAGATTTGAATGTTCCCCATTATATAGACTGGAAATGATTCTAAACAATGCAAGAAATGTTTCAGTCTAGAACATTGTTGATTTGATTCTGGCTACAGAAATGGGATTTCGACCAGGCTTTGCAGATTGGCAGCCAGATTTTCCATGGAGTGGCAATCATACTCAGCCACTCTGCTCCTTTTATTGCATTAAAAAGGGCTCTGCATTTCCGACAGAACATTTCAATCAGGGCTCCTTCAGAAATGCTGAGCACATTTTAAATCTGACACTCTCACAATGCAGAGTATTCGGGGAAAAGCCACCCATGACCCCTTTATCACAGCAGTCATCTTCCATTTTCTGTGACTTCAATGTTCAGCATCACAGACAACCAGTTTGACAGCTCCGTAAAGGGACAATAACGTAAAGAAAGTGGGAGCACAGGGTGCCAAGTGGGTAAGGCGCCAGGTGGGTGATGGAGACCTTAGACCAGGTACTTCTGCCTCAGGATCAATCACTTTCACCTGTTGATCAAGCTTGCTATTGCTCAGTGAGGTTCCTCCAAAAGGCCACTTTCTAACGCTCACCCCCAACCTAGTGATAAACTTTAACCCCCACCATGATCCTTTAAACTTCAACAAAGCCAGTCCTGGAGTTCTTCAGCAAACAAGCATAAACTGCTGGGAATCATACACTTAACTATTTAGGACCTTTTCTTATAACAAAATTATTATGGAGATCAAAGCCACATGACATTGAAGCCTGCAATCTTCCCAGTGCACAAATATCCGGCCGAATTTCGCAAGTTTTGGGTGGACAACCCATCATTCGATAGAAATACACAGCAATGACGTGCAGTGGGTCTTCCCTTTGGACTTTACAGGTGTTCAGCTGGCCAAAGCATCCTACTCAGGATGGCAGTTTGCAAAAGCCTGATCAGAGAGCCTCAGCAGTGCCTCCTGAGGCAACCAGCAGCCCTGCAGCCTTAGCCGATCGGGGGTTAGGAATAAACATAGAGTTATACAGCATTGAAGCAGACCCTTTGGCCCAACTCATCCATGCTGACCAAATATCCTAATTTAATCTCATCCCATTTGCCAGCATTTGACCCATGTCCCTCTAAAAGCTTCCTATTTATATACCCATCCAGATGCTTTTTAAATGTTGTAACTGTACCCACCTCCACTTCGTTTGGCAGCTCGTTCCATACACACATCAACCCCTGCATGAAAAGGTTGCTCCTCAGGTCCCTTTTAAATCTTTCCCCTCTCACCTGCCGCCTAGTTTTGGACTCCCCTACCCTAGGAAAAAGACCTTGCTTATTCACCCTATCCATGCCCGTAATGATTTTATAACCCTCTATAAGGTCAACCCTCAGCCTCTGTCACTCCAGGGAAAATAGCTCGAGCCTCTCCAGCCTCTCCCTGTAGCTTAGACCTTCCAACCCTGGCAACATCCTTGTTAAATGTTTTCTGCACCCTTTCAACAACATCTTTCCTGTAGCAGGGAGACTAGAAACTTTCAGAAATAAAATTGAGGAGTGCGAACATCCGCCAGTGGAAAAATGTCAAGGGTTTGGTAAAATATTCACATATTCATATCTATATCCTGTGGATGGGCAGTTTGGCCAATTGTGACCCTGTCATTGGTAAAAGGTCTCAGTGACAGAATATGGTCAGAGAGCTAATGTGACTCCCATTCATGTTTGTTGGGTGGGAGTCAGCAAAGATCTGCACAGCAGATGTAGTCACCGAAGATTTTTGAAAAAGCCGGACATGAGGCCGGTCCTTCTGAAGCTTGAAAGTGCTTGAAATACCCAATAGGTCAAGGAGGATGTGTCGAGAGAAAGAAAATTAACATCAAGTTCATTATCCTTCTGAATATTTCATTGTCTTCTTTCCACGTTCTTCCCTTATAATTTAAGAAGTGATACCAAATGAATCACAGAATCCCTACAGTGTGAAAGCACACCATTTGGCCAATCGAGTCCACACCGACCCTCCAAAGAGGATCCCACCAGACTCACCTTATTCCTGTAACCCGACATTTTCCATGGCTAATCCACCTTGCCTGCACGTCTCTGGGCACTATGGGGCAATTTAGCATGGCCAGTCCATCCAACCTGCACATCTTTAGACTGTGGGAGGAAAGCCAAGCAGACACGGGGAGAATGGACAAGCTCCACATAGACAGTCGCCCAAAGCTGGAAGTGAACCCAGGTCCCTAGTGCTGTGAGGCAGCAGTGCTAACCACTGAGCCACCATGCCTTGAGTTTATGAAGAATAGTTACGTTAAAACAAAACTTGAGTCTTCAAGCAGACAAGGCTAAGAACGAGGACCAACTTTGGATTCATTAATGTTTCTTATCACTTGTTGTACAGACAAATAGCTAGGATCAGTGCATTAGAGACTTGGACTCAGACACTTGATCCTTACCTAGATTTGCACAGTGAATAACTTGGATTTCTTAACATTTTACCCACAGAGACTGCATTCATTTTATTTGCTCGGCAGATGGTGAACAACAGCCTTCATGAAGATTGATGCTATCTTCTGAGCTATCTGCAAGCATTTTAAAAATGTAGATCTGCAATTAAATACGGACGGAGGCACGTTAAGTATAAACACTTGTCCCCAACAAAATATATTGAATCAAGGCCACGTATATATCTATGACCTGAGAAAAAAAATCAATAAGTATCTCCAATGAAACAGTGATGAAATTTAATCCTTGAATTCTGAAAGAAAATAGATCAGTCATTCAATTTCCACACAGTGTTTAAAAATTGCCTTCAAACAAAGCAGCAATAAATTAGAAAATTATTAAGACCAAAGGAAGATTAGTTGCTGAAAGCACAAATAAAATCAAAATACTGCAGACATTGGAATCAGAAATGAAAGCTGGAGAAACTCAGCAGGTCTGGAGAGAAAACACAGTTAACGCTTCAATTCGATATGAAGAAGAATCATATTAGACGTTAAAGGTTAACTCTGTTTCCCTCTCCACGGTTGCCGCCAGACCTGCTGAGTTTCTCCAGCACTACCCATTTTTATGCAAAATGACAATTCTATTGCATTTGGGATCCAAAATGCAAATGTGAGAGGGGGAAGAGACTCCTTTCTAAATTGACGTCTCTACAATGATAAAAATCATCATATAGAAATCAAACAGAATTGTGCCCAGGAGTTTGGAGAACATCACAGTGGGAATGTGAATTTCACTCAGTCCATTAAGCCCTCCTGCCTCTAACAGGCAATAGAAAATTTGTACAGATACAGATACTCAAAATAATGTTGTGATCTACATTTAAAGACTTCTGTGAAGATAAGACAAACACTTCTCCAACTCCCCAAAGCTGACAAACCTCTAATATAATTTTATTCAGCTCAATGGGCTTGTGCACAGCCCTTTACTGTGATATTAAGTCATTAAGATTTGCATTTGAGTACTAGTTGTGTGTCAATCCACACTGCTCCAGTAAAGCTATAGCATGGGTATCTACCCAACAAAGTGGAAAATTACCCAGGTCAAATTACCCAGGTGGAGGTGAGTACTATATCATCATTTAAGAAACATTTGGACAGGTACATGGATGGGATAGGTATGGAGGGATATGGACCAAATGCAGGCAAACGGGACTAGTTTAATTGTGAAAACTGGGCAGGATGGACAAGTTGGGCCGAAGGGACTGTTTCCATGCTGTAAACCTCTATGATTCTATATCAACAAGAGGTGGACAAGTCCAATGTGGCCAGTTACTGCAATTTCAGAGTGTTCAAGCAATGAATGTGCTGCCCACAGTGGTATATTCAATTGAATAGTCAACAACATGCTAAAGGTTTCTCAGTTTGGGTCCCACTGAGGCCACTCAGATCATGACTTCTTGTCCATATTTGGACCAAAGCTGTAAGAATAAACGAACCCTGGACACAAGGCAACAGTGACTGCCTTCTCATGAAGCCAATGCTTGACCAACTATGAAATCCAGGAGCCCTAGCAAAGCAGAAATTTGCCATTTCCAATAAAAAAGAATGTGACCATCTCCCTTGAACAATCAATAGCATGACCACTGCTGAATCCTCTACCAATATCCTGGCAGCTCCCATGGATTAGAGATATAACTGGAGTGGTCATGTAAATAACATGGCGACGAGAATGCAGAGGCTAGGAATTCTAAAATGGATACCATTCCACCCAGACTCCCCAAAGTCCACAAGGGCACTGGTCACAAATGTAATGAAATACATTTGCCTGGATGAGTGCAGCTCTTAACACTTAGGAAGTTCAACATCATTCAGGAACAGATTAGACTGCTTGATTAGCACAGTAGAAACAATGTGTATCATCTAGAAGATGCATGGCAGTAACTTGCCGACAATCCTTCAAAAACACCGTCAAATACATTATGCCTATCAACTAGTAGATACACGGGTAACAGATGATTAGGAAGACCACCTAACACAATTTTGCTTCCAAATCACTGATCAGCCCAACGTCAAACTACATCAGTTTTCCTTCACCGTCACTGGTTCAAAGTCCTCCAACTCCATCCCTAACAACAATGAGAATGCATTAAGATGGACTGCAATGGTCCAAGAAGGCAGTTTACTACCACCTTCAAGGACAATTATATTTGAGAAATAAATGTTGGCCTTAACAGCAATGCTTTAATCCCAAGAACGAACAAATAATTACACAGTACAAAGATTAAAAGGGGATTGCTGCTCTGGGCTGAGCCCAAAGGACTCTGCCACAATTAACCTTAATGCTAATGAACCAGGCAGGAGGAAAATCAGCCAAGGTGATCATTTATAATTGCCATCCAATACTCCTCAGTTGCGATATGTATACATGTGGGTCTTTGGTGAGCAGTGGCTTGGGCTCATTTGTAATGTGCCTCCAGTGATGAGCCTGTGTCAACGCATTGTCTAGGATCACACAGGCTAGTCACTTGGCCAACAGGGAGCTATACCCCAACACACAGCACCTCGAGGTATGTTGAAATTTTATGACTTAGCCTTGCTGCGAGTCTGTTCTACATATCCACTTATAAGGAAAGTAGCTAACTCATTTCACTTTTAGTAACATTTTAAACTGGACATTTCTTTATTTGAGATAATTAAACCTCACTTCTGTAAAGCACTAATGGGTAAATTAATATCTGCTTCTGTCAACTGCTTTCTCCCTGGCCGTGGAAAGAAATCCTCTCGGGGTACTTATGTAGGGATTAGTGCATAATGCTAAATCAGCACTTAGAATTAGCTTCTGAATGTGATCCCTTGGAAAGATGGTTTGATCAGTGTGGCCAATTCTATTCTTGGACCTTGAAGGGTATAATGTGATATGGACCCATGTAAGAAGAATAGAAGAGAGGGATTATTTGTCCTTTTGTGACAGTGGGATTTAAAGCCATGAAAGTGCCTGTAATGTTGCTCACATCCTCAAGACAAGTGATGTGTTTCAGTAATTGGAAGTGTCAGTTCTGAAATTAGCCCTTTCAAACTCAAATGGGCAGTCACTGGGTGCCAGGGCTGGTTTTTCTAAAGAAGCATCAGACACAGCTATTGTGTTACACTACAATTATGTTGTATGTTTGCTGATAACAATGGACCATAAATAGGCAGTATTTCATAGTGCAAATGTTTCAGGTAATGTGTTTAGTAGCTACCGCAAAACAGCAGTAAAAGCGGTTTCAGGGGTAGAGGTCACATGGCAACAGCAAGCCAGTAAGTACATTTGTACAGTTGTGTTTCGCCAAACATCTTTTCATAAAAATGCTAAAAAAAATTCACTTCGAAGTCACACAAGTTACAAACAGAATCATTCATTAACAGGGCTGTCCATCTTCTATCCCACCTATCAGCTCCTCCCACCTCTCTGACCAATCCCCACCACTGCCTATCTGCACTCACCTATCACCATCCCACCTACCTTCCCCAGACCCAACCCTCCTCTCTCTATTTCTTTCCCAGCTCCCTTCCCCCTCCCTCATTTCTCAAGAAGGGTCCTGACCTGAAACATCAACTTTCCTGCTCCTCTGATGCTGCCTGGCCTCCTGTGTTCCTCCAGCTCCATACTGTGTTATAATTCTAGTCTGTCCAACTTTCAGTCACTGTGCATGCATTTTATCCTTTATTTCTAAATGGCTCAAGTCTCTTAGTGCATGTGTACAACTTGTTATTCCAAGTTGATCAGGTATCTGCTCGTTCCTGTGAAGTACCTTTTCTGGGAGTGTTGTTCCTGTTCAAAGAGCTTTATCAGAAAAAGATGTTTGACTTTCGGACTCAAAGTCTCTGTAGGGTTGGTGACTTCCAGAGCACATCAAGCAGTCATTGCTATTTATTTTTGGTTCAAGTGAAAGTTTATTGCCCCAAAACCAAGGCAGATTCCTTAGCTATGAGGTTGTGTAGATGACAAATTCAGCAAGAACTTTGCTAAATAGTTCACAAATTCGGAAACTCATTGTACAGCGTTCCTATCTGTTGATGACTGTATTTCTGCTTTAACTCTCACTTTGTCAGCATCAAGGCAAAGTTGTTTTGCTGTCAGCACATGACTTAAAGCATCCTGTTCTTTTTAAAAATCATGCTTGCTCAGCAGTCCCCTGATGACTTTTTCCTGCTTTCACTAGCCTATCATTGATTACGAATTCCTCAAAGCGTTATTTCTCGAGCTCACTGCTTTTTTTTTAGGGTCTCCTGGCTGCTGTATTTTGGGATGTACTTGGGGACAGTCTCAGATACTTTAAAATGATGGTCACTCAAAAGACATCAAAGACCTGTAGAAACATCTTTGGAATCTTCTGGAATCCGCTCAGCAGTTGATGGTTTAGTAGTCTACAACAAGCTGCAAATCCATTCTAACACATTTAGGGCTATCAGTACAAATTTTAGGCTTCCTTCAGCTGAGCTAAGTGGATTTTGCTGAATGTCTCCTGTTTGAAACTTCAGATCTTCATTATTCCCATTGGATTGGGATCTCAGCTGCATTTTTCGTCTTGAGATGTGTATTATTCCATCGTATAGCCTCAACCTGAACCCCAACGGCTTAAACTTTTGGATCATTATCCTGAGCAAATTCACACATGCCTGCAAAGCTTGCAGAAGTAGTGACTATTTGGCACTTCAGAGTCCCTCCTGCAGTCACTATTCTGACACAAACCTTTAGACTTGATGATGCCGATCTACTTCAGCGATGTAAACTAATTTGTGAGAACTATCTCTCCAAGTCAATGCAAAAAGCCAAATAGACACAAACTTTGTGCAACATCTTGAGTTTTGCAGACCTGTGAGAAATGGCTCAAGGTGATGACTAAAATGTTAAGCTATCTCTACATACCAAAGAGGAGAAGTAAAGCTGAGAGCACAATGCAATAGGAAGAATGAACAGCTGTTAGAATCATTGGCTGACATCTTTCCATTGGCCATCTTAATGGCTTGCTTTGTTATTTTTGAGCTAAACACAAAGTAATTCAGCTTCTTGCAGTTAAAGCATTGCTTTCCCCGTGTTACATATACTTTTTTTTTGTTGGAGGTTGGTGGAGGGGGGGGGTGGGGTGCTGCGGCGCGATGATGTCCTCTGCAATATTTACATTCTGTATTGAGGCTCTTCTGCAAATATTTCTTTATTTTTCCCATATGTTTTCGTCATTCAGCCTGAATGCCTCTCTCAGAAGAATATAAATATCTGCTCTCTCATTAATACATTCTAAATGATGATTGACAACTTTAAGAGCTTCTGTGCATGTTAGTAGCTTTACCAAGAACATATTTCTTCTCTCTGAAAAAATCCTGTCATGACAGTACATCTGCTATGCCTGAGACAATCCCATCTTTAATGAGATTATCACTTTTCCAAATTCAGAATTCAGTTAGATAGATCAACATGGTCACATACCAATCAATAATCTCCCTCTCCCCAAACTCTGATGTTGAACAAATAACATAAGATTACATCAATAGCAGTTTCAAAGAATGTCATAAAATATAGATCATAGCACTATTTCCCAGCAGTTAGCAGGGTTGTTACGCTTATTTGCTCAATCTTGTTATTTAACCCTGTAGATATTTCATAGTCTTACCACAGAGTGTTTAAAAAAAATCCAATTCTGTCTCATATCTATTTTAAATTTTCACAACAACAGGAAGTGGAAAATACAACCATTCCCGGATGGTATGGCTATCGTCCACAATTCTGGAAATTCACTCACTCTCAGCTTCACTCTCTGGCATCATGTTTCAAATAATAAGTTTAATAGCTGTCACAAACTAAAGTAAAACTAATTAAAGCTGTGGTGGAGGTCACATGACAATGGCAAGCCAGTACATAATGTACCATTGTATTTCTCCCTTTATTTGTTTATGGGATGAGGGCATCACTGGCTAGGCAGCATTTACTGCCCATCCCTAATTGCCCAGAGGGCAGTTCAGAGTCAACCACATTGTTGTGGGTCTGGAGTCACATGTAGGCCAGACCAGGCGAGGATGGCAGTTTCCTTCCCTAAAGGATATGAGTGAACCAGATTAGTTTTTCCAAACAATTGATAATGGATTCATGGTCATCATTAGATTCTTAATTCCAGATATTTATTGAATTAAAATCCACCATCTGTCGTGGCGGGATTCAAACCCAGGTCCCCAGAACATGGTCTGGGTCTCTAGATTAACAGTCCAGCAATAATACCAGGCCATCACCTCCCCTCAAAACAGGAAGTCCAAGCAAGATACCTGCTCTGCCCCCAACAATGCAGCAAACATTCCATCCTAATTCCTCTTAAGCACATTGTCACATTTTTGTAGAATAGTTGGAAGCCAAATGCAAAACCCTTAGCTTCAGGTGACATTCAAAAACTTTTGCTCGTTGGAAGAACAATTCCTTTCTCATTACTATAAGAAGTACTAAAGGAGAAGTTAGAATGTAGCACAACATCTCTGTCAGTGTGCTAGGCCAGAAACTTTCCTGCCAGGAGATGGGAGAGCTAATTTACCCCCAGCTGTTGTCACACACCTCCCAGTGGCTAGATTGTGAGCAGCATCAGCATTAGCCATCTGCATGCAGCAGAGCTCCCCACTGCTCTTAGTAACATTGTTAGAAGGTAAGGACTCCCAAGATGTGCTAAAGATAGCACTAAAAAAAAGCCGATTTCAGAAGATTCGACTTGCAACTTTCAGAGTGAAGTTCAATGCTTACAACTGGACCTCCTGGTCAGCCACAGAGCTTTTGGTACAGGCAGCTCAAATTGAGACAATGCAATCAGCTCAGTTGCCATAAAGTAACTTTACATCCATTAACAATACAGAAAATCCTGAAATGGGATACTGGCCTCCAAACACATGAAGCTCTGTACCAGGAACACCAAGATGTAAAACGTTCCCAAATAAAAATACCATGAGTAAATTGAGGATTAATTAAATCCCACAGTTCTAGTGGCATCACAAACTATACTGAGCAATTTGGGAAGCTTTTGATCAGATTTCAACCTCATAGCTCATTCTTAATGGCCATAATATTTACCGCAGTTAGCAATCTAAACATACCATCGGATTGCCTTTTATCAGCTGCATTATAGTGGTATTTCTGTGATTAAAATTAAAATTTTAAATTTTGGTTACTAATCAAATATACTGTATTACATTGCTGAAAACAAGACATGTTAATTCACTAGAATTTCTTTTCTACTATTCCAGTTTATAGTCTAATAAGAAAATTGTGACCCCTTACAAAATTAAGGTAAGGAAGAAATAAAGTGTGGTTATGACAAGTGCCAGATAGGAAATACAATTGAGAAACAAACTGAATACAATTTGTTCTGAGGGAGTTGAAAATCAAAGAAGATAAACAAAGAGGAATTACATTAAAAAAAAACAATTCACATGAAGGGGAATTCCAAAGTTTTTTTTATAGGCACATAAATACTAAGAGGAAGCAGGCTAATTAGGAACCAAAAAGACACTCACATTTTGAGGTGGGTGTCATGGCAGAGGTACTGGCTGAATATTTTGCATCTGTTTTTAAAAAGGAAGCAGATTTTATTTTATTAATTGTCTGTCCCTATTTGCCCTTGAGAAGGTGGTGGTGAGCTGCTTTCTTGAAACGTGGCAGCACTCCTGCTGTGGGTTGACCCACAATGCCCTTAAGGAAGGAATTTCAGGATTTTGACCCAGCAACAGTGAAGGAACAGGCTGAAGGAGCAGTTATGCAGGATGTGGTGACACAGGAAGAAACCCAGACATGGATAAGGAGGGATTAGGTAAACTTTTGGTACAGAGAGTTAACAGAGAACCTAGACTCCTAGATTGGATGAAATGTATGCAAGGATATTGAAAGAAGTTAGTGTAGAAATTTAATGTGGCCATAATCGCAGTCTTCTCTGGACTCAGGGGTTGTGCCAGAGATCTGGAACATTGCATATACTACATGCTTATTATTTCTTGAACAAGGGTAAGGCTGCATTGCAAACCACTCAGTTTAGCTTCAAATGGTGGGAAAGCAGTTATTTGGGATAGAATTGAAAGTCACCTCAACAAAAGTGACTTGTTTAGGCAAAGCCAGTATAGATTTCAAACCAGAAAATCATGCTGACCTAATTTAGTGTTCTTCAAAGAGGTAACAGAGGGTTGGTGAGGATAATACTGTTAATGTAGCGTACATGGACTTCTAAAAAGGCATTTGATATAGTTCTACGTGACAGAGTAGTTAGAAAAGCTTAGCTCATGAAATAAGGAGGGAGAGGAGCAATGTGGCTCAGTGATAGGAAACAGACAGTAATAGTTTAATCAATTACAGGTTCAATCAAGAGGGTAGAAATAATGAGGTCAGTTGATCCTGTTTTATATTAGCATTATTTTCCGATTGTGTTTGATAATTTGACTGCTTACAGATTTAGAAATCCATCTGTAAAAGAACTAAAGATGGTAGATCAAGCTGGTAAAAGGTTGATGGGATGTTCTTGTATTTGAAGATTGTTTGAGATGGTTTTTGTACAGTAAACCCACAGAAGTTAGCAGACTGTATCGTGGAGTTATGGTCCATCTCAAAGTTCTACACTAGAGACGCTAGTGAATTGCTTTGTTTTGAAAATGGAGCATTAGTAAATCAACCTTCAATGCATTTTTCATAGTTGCTCAGTTCCAGAAGGCAACTTGAAGGAGTTCTTGAACAGGAGACCACTTTCCCCAAACAGAAGGTGGAAAAAGAAGCTGAAATTGGAATCATGTTTGATCAGGGCTGAATTTTTCCGATGTTTGATCACTTTTGTTTATGTTCTAACTAATAGGCTTGGAGTACTAACAGCCAAGTCTTCAGAATGTGTGCAATTCAGTATATTAGTTTATGACTGGGTACACCATTGATGAAAAAGTAAATTTCAGAAGAATAAAGGGAGTAAGGCTCAGTGTTTATTAACCGAGTGTGATCCATGGACCGAATAGAAACAATATCAGTAAGGATGCCTCTGAAACAGCTCCTCTCAAGCTTTAATTCAATTGCACCTGAGGTGCTAAGGAGTTATAAATCTTTCACTGCCGCTGATGAGCTCTCACATTTATTTACTGATATTTCTTTACTAAAAGCTGGGAAGAGCAGCACTGGGCTGGACTCTTTTTATCCTTCAAATTACTCAGCAGATGGCTTATGCACCATTCTGTGCCGCAGATCCTGACAGGACAGGTCATATCACAGCAAGTACTTAGAGCTACCTTTTTGCTAACCATCTGACTGCATTAGGACTACTGTCTCTGACCTACAAATAAAGTTACAAAAAAATTGATATTTATACTATCAGGTCCTTCTTGAAATGAAATAGGTAATCTACACAATGTTATTGTACTTCCAAGCTAGTATCAATATATTTTAGCTCCCCTTCATCTCACCTCTAATGTTACACAAATGCACAAGTGCAAAAAGATTATAATCCTATACTCTACCTTTATTGAATTTAATCTTAAAAAGCAGCTCCAACCAGCTCATCAAAAAAAAGTGTACAAATTCCTTCTAACTGAATCAGTCTATAAATAGCTAGCTAAGGATAATAGATATTGATCTTATGGTCATCTAATCTCGATTTTTCAAAACCCTCATAGGCTTCAGATGTTATTCTGTGTACTGAAATACTGATTACAGAATGTAATAGGATTGAAATGGTAATACCAGTTTCCATATGCAACTACTTGTAGTTATTCTGTCAATATCATTCGAGTCCACAACAAATGTTAATGTTAAACACAGAATTCATTTTTGTAACTTGTGGTTTTTATGGAAATGGAATTTCTCCAAATACTATAAACTCAGTGATTCTATCACTCAAAAATTATAAACAATATTTTTTTGAAAAAAACTGTTTTGCTATTGAGGATCAAGCCTGATAGTATAGGTACAGAATTGAAATTTTCAAACAATTTTGTATTATATATTTTTAAAGAAAAAATACAAGAAAAACTGGAAGAGTTTTGTTTTTCTGATTTGGGGGGTACTATAACATGCATCGTGACATGGAGCAAGACAAATCGTTGACTTATATTTTATGAATAGTTGTAGAGGCTGCAACTAGGCTCAAAAGATCGGTTGGTTTAGTTTTGGTTATTTTCTTTGAAAATTTTGCTTTCCCAGATACAGAAACATCGGAAGTCAAAAGAAGGCAGCCTGGCTCACATTAAGGCGTCATCCAATTGGGAAAAGTTTTTTTTTGCTTTCAGATTGGTGTAGAAAGGCAGTGCATCAAAAGGATGAATGTGTTGGCTGGAATATGGAACATGTCATGAGATGAAGCCACTAGGAATAGATTTAATCACAGTTGGCAGCCCTACCAGAAAGTATATCTACTTCTGTTTACTTTCTAATGGCCACCACAATCCTAGTTGCAAAGTGCATGCGTGTACTCCAAATGAGCTCTGGATCAGACTCAGTTGTAATGCCTCTCATGCCAAACCTTTGCTATAACCTGTCTGGTCTTACAATGTGAGGAATTACAAATTAGGCAAGGTACCGTCACACTGCAAATGGCTTTGTAAGTTTAGATAATAACATGAATTTCCATATTCTAGTTACTTGCCTTTCCAAGTTGCAGTTTTGTCCATATAGATCAGCCCTTTATTTCATTTGTTGATTGGTGCTTTATCTAGACTGTATGGATTAAAGACAAAGTCTACTATTGAGCCTAGATTTCTTCCAATTTCACCCTTTGCTACCTTATTCATTGAGTAGGCATGCTGCCCATTTTCTTCCTATATGTAATACGGTTCATTCCATGTCGGGTGTTCTGTCATTTCAGTCGACTTAGACATTTTACGTTGTTTAAAAGATAATAAAATCTCAGGATTTTCAAATTGCTTGATCATAATGAAGACTGCAAAGATTTGCAAGTCTCACAATAAAAAGATGAGTTGGTGTTGGTGTTTGTTGAGGTCTCTGGAGTTAACAAAGTTGATTTCTTTTGCAGTCTGATTGAAAAATAAATTAGGATATGGCGTAAAAGGCTTTGCTCAGAGTAACAAAAAAGTTTGAAAAACAGTATTGTTATTTTGGTTGACATAAGAGAAAGTTCTACCTTTGGGTGACTGCGTGTGGAGATTGCACATTCTCCCTGTGTCTGTGTGGGTTTCCACTGGGTGCTCCAGTTTCCTCCCACAGTGCAAAAATGTGCAAGTTAGGTGGATTGGCCATGCTAAATGTAGGATTATGGGAATAGGGCAGGGGCGTCCTGGGTCTGGGTGGGATGTTCTTTGGAAGTTTGGTGCAGACTCAATGGGCTGAATGGCCTCTCTCTGCACTGTAGGGATTCTATGATTCTTTTAAAGTCAGTATTTCCCAGCTGCTAACATCCACGTTGGAACTAATTTAAATCCCTTTCTCTGAAAAATACCATTCTTCCCAGGCCCGTATAATGAAAAGCTTCTTGATTGATTATCAAATAAAAATTCGCCTTTGCTTTGCAGTATCTTGGACAAAACATCAAACATTCTATGACCATGGTTCGTTCTGAAATCCTTATTGCAAATTTCCATTATGATCTGAGCAGATCCAAAATAATTGCCTTCAGAAATTCATCAATTTCACTGGCCTTATTTGCTACAAGTATCCTTCTGTATGGTACTGCCCATAGAACCTGATTGTCATGAAACGTAAATCAATCTGTGTTGTGAATCTTGTTCATTAGTGGCAAAATTAGCCGACTGTAAAGCTGAAATGCTTTCCTTAGCTTTAATCTACAGAACAATGGAATAATTAGGAAGGATTACACCCTCTTGTTGCAAGTGTGGTTTTAGATCATCAGTGCTGGCAGGTGGTGTACGGTGGTGTTTACCACAAAATAAAAGCTTTTTGTTTGCATGGAACAAATCAGAGTACATGGCACACTGGGGACAATCTTTGAAAACAGCTGTCATCCTGTGAGAAACATATACAAGTGCATGCAGGCTTCCCATTTTTTTGTGCAATCGTTACTCAATCGCTCTATGTTTACGGGCAGGTTTTGCAAAAGCCTAAATTAGCACCTGGCCTACGCCCCTTCTGTGACACTTTGTTACATTGTGTTAAGATATATAACACAAAACCAAGATAAATAACTTAGTAAGGATCACATTATCCTAAAGAGGATCTCCTCGCATTGAAATGACAGTTGTCAAATTCCCACAGAAAGCAATGGCAAACTTTAGACAAACATGGACAAATAACATGATATTCAATACAACTTGTAATAATCCTCAGAACTGTTACACAGTTAGAGTCGTAGAGATATACAACACAGAAACAGTCCCTTCGGTCCAACTTGTCCTTGCCAAACAGATATCCTAACTAAATGTGGTCCCATTTGCCAGCATTTGGCCCATATCCTTCTAAACCCTTTCTTATTCATGTACCCATCCAGATGCCTTTTAAATGTTGTAATTGTACCAGCCTCCACCACTTCTTCTGGCAGCTCATTCCATACACACACCACCCTCTGCATGAAAAAGCTGTCCCTTCGGTACCTTTTAAATCTTTTCTCTCTCACCTTAAGCCTTAATTATTCTGCAATTTTAAATTACATTCTCTTCATTACCTAATAATTCCTTGCACGATGTATACAAGGGAAAAAGAACAGGGAAGATCCTTTTGCACAAGAAGCAAATAAATTGACATTAATGTCGTTTTCCAATCTACATGAAGAATTGTCAGAACACTTCAGGGTTATTTTTTTCTAACGATAGTCTGGTGAAAACAGGTTTAAACTGAGCTCATCCTGACGTGTTCTCATTCACGACCTTCAACGAATGTGTGATACAAATACAGGATTTAAAAATGGTTGTGTTTCAGGACAGTTTCTAATTTCTGATTGAAGGGGAAGAATGAAGGGGATCACTTGATATGCTCTGAATTCTGCCTGACAAGCCTCAGTGGTTCGACTGGTAGAATGTTAGAGAGCTCAAGTTGACTTCATGTGAAGATGATGTAAAGTGGCCACAACTGCAGATGGAGTGTAGCTGCGTTCTCTCTGCATAGAGGATCAATCTGCAAGTCTCAGGGAAGGCCTATTATAGAATCCCTACAGTGCAGATAGAGGCTATGCAGCTCATCGAGTCTGCACTGAGCCTCTGCAGAGGATCACACCAATATTCACCCCTCCACCTGACCCACATTTCTCATTGAATCCACCTGAACTTCACATCTTTGTACGGTAAGAGGAAACCAGAGCACCTGGAGGAAACCCACACAGACTCGGGGAGAATATGCAAACTCGACACAGATGGGTCACCTGGGGCTGGAATCAAACCTGGATCCCTGATGCTGTGAGGCACAGTGCTAACCGCTGTGAGGCACAGTGCTGACCACTGTGCCACCCTTAAGACTGCCAAATGTCATAAAATGTTGTGCTTTAAGTTGACGTTTCAGTTCCAAGATAGAATGGAGTTTGAGGGATTCTAGAAGATAAATATACCTCAATACACAGCCCAGGTGATTCAAGCTGCTCTCTGGAAGGGGGCTTTGAGAAGGAAAAGGTGAATAGAAAGCAGTTGTCATATCGGATTGCAATTTTTCTGTTAGTCTCAAACTTGGACAAAAGTCAGTTTGTAACCAAAATGAGAAAATGTAGGACATAGAGACCTGAAGCTGGGAAAACAGAGAAAAGTCTTCAGTTCACTATGCAGCATGTAGGCGAGAGCTTATATTCAGATTTAAGAGATCGAGTTTGTGAAGATTTAAAGTAGGCTGGAAAATTTGTTTAGTTTGGGCTACTGAAAAGAAAGTTCCAGTGTAACCTTCACAATGAAAGTCAATTCTAATATTAGAAATTATCCAACTCAGAAAGCAAGAGAGGCCATTGGGAGCGAAGATTAACTTTAGACTGGTTCAAAGAACATGGCCTCCATTAAGGGACACTAACAGTGGGGGAAAGTCATATTATATTAAAAAAAATCACTGGTTATTCAAAGTTCCTTCTATTTTGTTGGTTACAAGAAAACTCCTGAAACTTTAAATCCTATTGTGCTATCCTCTCAATCAACTGCTGGAAGTTTGAATATCTCTTGAAATAGTCCCAACAAACAAGACCACAACCAGGGTATTTCTTTTCAGTTGTCCTTGTTACAGTGAATTTGTGAAGAACAAATCTCCAAAAATTAATCTCGAGGGAAAAATACATGTCATGTTCAACATAATAGTTTTCTCCAAAGGGCCTAATTACAAAAAACTGACTTACTGCTTTTGCATTTACCATGCAACCCCATCCCCATCCTCCCTCCCTCCCCACACCAACCCCCCCCCCCACCAATTCCCTGAAATGCATAGCTCGCAAGAGAGATATTTGCTTGAGGATTCATTGCACAGTACGTGTCAGAGATGCCATCTACTCTGCCTCACACAACATTACATTCATACTCTTCAAGGTTGGAGAGTGGGAATAGTTATGGATGGTTCTGTAGTCGATCAGCTGACCACACTACTTTGCAACCAGACACCAACTTTCAGTATTGTTTCATTCAAGACATTACCTTCTGGAAGTTTCTCAGAGTCAATCTGATGCGCCAAGCTTTTGTTTTAAACCGGGCAACACAATATTTACAAATTAATGATAAAGTTAACATCTTTTCTTTAGGCACTGAAATGGCGATTTTTTTTTCACTTAAACTCCAAGGAAACAATATAAAAATAGGCTTATCTCCTGTTTAGTTTCAACGTCACAATAAAATTCCAGCATTATTCAAACTAAACATTTTGCTTATTGTCCTCAACAAAGTGAATGGTGGTGCGAACGGAGGCAAAAAAAAGGTAGAAAAAGCAAGTTGCAATATGCAGCCCTGAATGAGACCAGTTCTTCCCGGGGGATCTCCTTTCTCCTGACTTGCTCCACCACAGATGAAGTACTTACTCTTCTTTGCTTCCAACGCAACGAAGTTTTCTTCATTTGGGACAGGCAGCTTTTGGTAAAAGATCTTATCCAGCACTCTGCATGTCACATATGATATATTCACATCTTCTCAGTCCTTTTTCTTTAAAAGGGAAATATAGAGAGTGGCTTGCTTTATGCCAGTTAGTTTGAAGAAATGGTGTGCAGTGCTATTTTAAGTGTTGCTGAGATGTTAATCCACTATTCAGTGAATGATCCAACAGTAACTGTAGGACCATGGACGAGTTGGGCCAAAGGATGTTTCTGTGCTGTACATCTCTATGACCATGAAACTCAGTAATGCAAAAATGAATACGTGAATATTAAATTTAGTTTGTTTACTTTTTAACAGGGCTTTTATTTACCAAATTTACGATGGCGAAATTCACCCATTTCTGATCTTTTACACAGTGTAAAAATTACTGATTTTTTATTCAACTTATTTCATGAGCTAACTCATCAAGCCTTGGAAGTGAACAAATTCATACAAAATCAGTGATCCAGAATGTCCAGCTCAATTAATGATAAACTGTGAGCTCACAGGGAGGATGCACAGCAAAAAGTGACTCAACATGAACTTGAACTTGTTTATCTACTTTTCTTGCTATATGAAAGCAACTGACAATTGTACGCCTTGGTGAATGAAATATAAATTTTTAAACTGCATTCAAGTCAAATTTGAGCTGATCCACTTATCTAGCCTTGAGAAACTAATTTTAGAAATCTGGAGCGTCATTGTCTTAAATATCATGAAAAAAAATCTGTAGTGTTTAAAAGTGCATTTTTAAGATGTTGAAGCTAATTTTCTACTTTAATCCTTCACAAATGGGTCTCAGATTTTATTGATACTTAAGGGTGAATGTTTGCAAGATCCTGGTTTGCTGCTCAACCTGCTTGATGCCTCATCTATCCTAATACCAAAATTCCTCTCCCGATAATGGTTGAACAAAACTGGCATTGTCACAGGGAAAAATCAATGCCTCAATCTTTGAGCTCAACTCCCTTAGAGGTCAACACAATCATATCCCCTTGCTGCTCCAGTCCAAGATATATTAAAATTTGCAATGTTTAATATTTGCAGTGTACTATGAAACCTCTAAATATCTAATTTTGTGCAGATTCCCTAAAAAAGTATGGACAATACGCCCTTCTTCTAGTTGCAAACCATCATGAGTTTGAAAGGTGCTGTTGAAGGAGCATTAGTGTGGTGAATCTTGTCAATGGTACATCCTGCTGATAGTGTGCAACAGTAGTGGAAGAAGCAAATGTTGAATGTGGTGGATGGGGTACTGTTCAAGAGGACTACTTTGCCCTAGATGGTGTTAAGCTTCATGATTGTTGTTGGAGCCGCAATCATTCAGGCAAGAGGGGAATATTCCATCACACTCCTAACGTGTACCTTGTAGATAGAGAATATGCTTTGGAGAGTCAGCTGGTGAGTTCCTCACTGAAGGATTCCAAGCCACTGATTTGGTCTTGTCGCCTCAGGATTTATATGGGTCAACCACTTCAGTTTGTGGTCAATGGTAACCCCCAGGATATTGATAGAATGGGGCTCAGTTATAGTAGTGTCGCTGAATACCAAGGGGAGACAGCCCAATTTGATCATTGGCTAATATTGTGTGAATGTTACATGTCACTGACTAGCTCAACCTTAGAATTTGTTCAGATCTTGCTCCATATGGATATGAACAGTTTCAATATCTGAGGAGTTGGGAATGGTGCTGAGCCTTGTGCAATCTGTAAACATCCCCACTTTGACCTTATAATGGAAGGAAGATCATTGATGAAGCAGCTGAAGATGGTATGGCCAAAGACACTATTCTGAAGTTCATCTGCATTATGTTCTGGAGCTCAGAAAATCGAACTACTATGATAGTAATTATGTTCTTTTAACACTATACAAGTCCCACCAGTGGAAAGTTTTCCCCTTATTCCCATTCACCTTGGCATTTATGTCTGAAAAATCTTCAGCAAAAACTGAAGAGAGGCATTTAACCTTACATGCAGACCAAAAAAAATTTCTCCAAATTATAGGGAAAGTTTTAATCATCTAAAGAGTTGTAATGTTGCCAACAGTAATATATTCCAACATGTGATCAGTGGCAAGAGCAATGATTGAAACCATGGGCCCTGGTGCCTCTTCTAGCCCAGAAACCCAGCCCCCAATCTGACTGTTGCCAGACCCCAGACCAGAGGGCAGCAGGTCCCCTGGATTACAGGACAATTATTAGACTCTAATATACTGCTCCTGGCCTGGGCCCTGGTCAGCAGGCAGTAACATGATTAACAAATAGCTTATCCATGTAAACATAATGCGTAAGCAGGATATTCAGGGGAACAGCTAGATCAATGCAGCTGATCCTATTCAAGATATTATTCACTAAATAAGATTATTCTTCAGCTGCATTTTTTTTGTGATTTAAAATCTTTTACCTGCACAAGTTAAATATAGTCAGATTGGGAATCCTTGTTCCACAAGCTTTGATGAATAAATGAAGTTCCTTTTTAAAATTCTACTGAGGGATCTAGGAGCTGGAGGCCAGTATTTATAGCCAGCCTTAATCGCCCAGACAAATGGTGATGAGCCTGAAATGCTGCAGTCCAACTAGTAAATCTCTATGAGACTGCTGTGAAGAAGAGAGTTCCAGGATTTTGACCCAGCGACACTTAAGAAATGATATGTTCCAAGTCAGGATGGTGTGGGGCTTGGAGGAAAACTTGTTGGTAGTGGTGTCCCCATGCAGCTGTTAGCCTGGTGCTTTTAGGTGGTAGAGCTTACAGGTTTGCAAGTGCTGACAAATGGCCTTGGTCCAATACTTCTTGTATATATTGTGCACACGACTATCATAGTTTGTCAGTGGTGGAGGGATTGAATGTTGAAGGTAGTGGATGGGGTGAAAATCAAGTGGCCTTCTTTGTTTTCGATAGTATTGAGCTTTGAATGTTGTTGGAGTTGCACTCATACAGTCAAGTGCAAAGTATTCCATCACCCTCCTGACTTGTGCCTTTTTGATGATGGATAGGCATTGAGGAGATAGGAGGAGAGTTACTTACTACAGAATTCACATTCTCTGACCTGCTGTTGTAGCCACTGCATTTGTAGGGTTGTTCCACTTCAGTTTCTGATCAATGGTAATCCCAGGATGTTGACACTGCGGGATTCAGTGATGGTTTTACCATTGAAATTCAAGGTGCAACTGTTAGCTTCTCTCTCGTTGGAGATAGCCATTACCTGCCACAAATGTTACTTGCCACTTTCCAGCTGAAGCCTGAATGTTGTCCAGGTGTAAGAGCACAGACTGCCTGTAGGTTCGAGTCCGACTGGATCCCAAGTTATGTAATAATATCTCTTGATTACAAAACATCTGAGTCATCAGGAATGGTGTTAAAAATTGCCATTACCAGTGAACATCTCCACTTTTGACATTGTGGAAGGGAGGTCACTGAAGAAGTTTGTTAGTGTGAACCCTTGCAGCAATGACCTGGGCTTCTAATAATTAGCCTCCAATTTCCACAGCCCCAATTTTCCTTTGCGCTGGGTTTGACTAATTTTCACAGTTATTATTGTGAAAGTCATCTTCTCAGAGCAGTATACTGTATGAAATACATTTTGACACCACTAAACCTGAATGCGGTGAACAGAGTTCAAGGAGTTCCTTTGACTTTCCAAGCATTTTTTAAAAAAATTATCCAACTTTTCTAATGCTGTCACAAGTGTCATGGACAGAAGAGGAGCTCAGTGCATGCATGTATATGTACATGAGCATGCATCCAGTGCAATGTGAACCAAGCAACAAAAACAGATGTCCCCAGACGAACAAATAACAGTACTGCCATCTTGGATTAGTAGCAGCAATGTAAATGAACTGCGCTTCAAGATTCCTTTCAGCCCAACTCTAGGCTGTTGTCTATAAGATTAGAATCACAGGAATTTACAGCATTTAGGTTGATCCCAGGTTTAGGTCAGGAATACAAGAATCCTTACAAAAGAACCTCAGCTTCAGTGTTAAATCATAAAGTCTCCACAGTTGATCAGCCTGGGTGTTTCTGTCTTCCTCGTTGAACACTCACTTAGACAGCATTGTAGCCTGGAATTGTCATTTCTAGTTTTGAAATTTGAAAGTGGCATTAAACCATCAAATGTTGAATAAATGTTACTGAAGTATTCACGTGCAATCGAACCTCTGTGGTCTGTTAATATCCTAATACAGTTTCTCAACTCTACCTATGGTCCCCACAGCCTTTGAGCCAGGTCTAAGAAACAGCTGAACAACGAATGCAAAATACTGTAGATGCTGGGGGGGTTGAAAGAAAAATAATATGCTGGAGAAACTCAGCAAGTCAGACAGCATCCGTGGAGAGAGAAAGAGTTTGCATTTTGAGTCCAAAGACCCTTCTTCAGCACGTCCTGCTCACAACTGTCAAAATTCTTGTCTTTGTTTTCCCTGACCACATTTCTTATGTCACTTAATACAAAAAGCAAAAAGACACCAGACAAGAAAAACTGTAAAACAAATGCTGCGAGCTCAGCATCACCTGGAATTTACGTTCCTGCTTCCCTTAACACTGATTGCCATGTCTTACAGGACAACAGACCGACTGTTGTTCAGGGACCTTAACTGATGGAAATGCAAAGCCTGCACATGCTCTACTTTAAATCATTTTCAACACTATCTTCCACTGGATTACAACACAATGATACTGTCAGAGATTGTGGAAAGGATTACTAGATAAGCAGTAAAAAAGGAACAAATTGGAGATAGCTGAAGGCCCATCATTACTCTCTCCAGAGTGTCAGCATAGCTAATTATTCCCATCCAGCAAACCAAGAGGGAAAATCACAAGATAAGGCTTATTCATCATTAAACCAGAATAACAAGTTTCAGAGTGGTAAAACTTTTGTCCACCCAGCCATGTTGATTTTCTTATTAAATATTTCCAGCTAAATAATGTCCCCTGTTTTTACAAATAAAAGGAGTGCAACTATTCAATACTTATTGGCATTAAACAATGAATACTTTCTAAGTTCATGATTCCTGAACAAAATCCCCACAATTAATCACTGAACCATTGGTTTTCTACTTATCAGTAAGCATAAGCCAGCAAGTGAGACAAGGTGTATGTAAGCATGATAAGAGCTGACACTGTAAAAAGAAATCTATTTTAATCAAAATGCTAGTTCATCAAGAAATCAGTTTAAAATCGCTCGGCACAGGATAATAATACATGGTAATCAAACATTAGTTCAAAGTTAGTTATTTGCTAAACACAGAAATTCTACAATGGAAGTTGTCAGCAAAACAACAATTATGTTGATTGGAAGCAGTTCTGGGCAAATATTGAAGGACAGAAATGCATCAAACCATTCAGTCCATTGGTTCCATGCTGGCATTTATACTTTAAATTAAGCCTCCCTCCATCTTTTGTCACCTAAATCTATTATTGTAACCTTCTATTCCCATCTCTTTCATATGCTTGTATGGTTAGATATTATTATTCACTTTAACCACTCCTTGGTGATGAGCTCCACATTCTCAACACTGGGTTTGAGTCATTAAGAGATGAACGCCAAGGACAGAATCTATAAACTAGATGAAGTGAAGCAATTTCTCTGTCACATTTGACATGTTAAATGATGCGGGAACTTCTGGGAAAATCACTTCTTCCATAACATTAGCTCATTTCCAGATGTTTGAAACTCTCTAAGAAGTCATTTCCAGACTGTGTTCATCTTTTCTGAATCTGCAATTCCTCACCTTTGATATAAAGATACAATCTTGTGATAATTTTTACCTAGCAGCATAAATGGCTCAATTGTTAAGATAATTATATAAATAAATTAAAATGAATATTTTTTGCCTGTAAAAGAAGACATTAAGACTAACTTGCAGTAATATGTGCAAGATAACAGCGTATATTGAATTAGAAGAAGCAATACAATAAGTATTCAGATAATATGGCTGTCACTGCAAAGTTTGAGATGCCAGAACATTTGAGTTTCGATTACTATCTGGTAATTTATGCTAATGGATTTTATCATTTAGAAATTGTGCAATTCTAATTTTTAACTCTTGAGAATGTTTGGGATTTAAAAATGACCTATTAATGCCGGGGAATTGCTGGAGGCTGATCAGAATGATTAGATGAAAACATCCACTATGATCATTCCTTTAGTGGTTCCTTTGTTTTATTGGTATGGCCAATACAGGCAGATGTTGTATACAAATGCAAAATAACTGACATGAATGAGTCCATACGAGGAAATTTATAATCAGTTCACATTTGCTATTGTACTTTAAAATTTCCCAACAAATTTCTCTTCCCAGAGTGAAGCCTCACCAATCAAAGAGTGAGTGAGAAATGGAGCCACTGTAGCCAACATCTAGTTTACACACCACAGGGTAACTGAATTTTTCTAAATAAGGATTAGTAAACCTTATTGAGTTTTGAAGAGTTGTGAACACAGCCCAGTCCATCACACAAGCCAACTTTCCATCCATTGACTCCATCTACACTTCTTGCTGCCTCGGTTATAATCTCTTCCAACCTCTTCCATCAAGTAGAAGAAAGAAGAGCTTAAACACACATGCCAACAGATTTAAGAACAGCTTCTTCCCTGCTGTTATGTGACTTCTGAATGGACCTCTCCAATTTCAAATATAATGTTGGCCTCACTCTTCGTGCGCCTTCTCTGAAGCTGTAACATTGTATTCTTTGTTCTGTTCCACTAACCTAATGCACTTTGTATGGTATAATCTTCCCCTACTGCACACAAAACAAAACTTTTCACTGTACCTAGGTACGTGACAATAATAAATCAAATCAAAGAAGGGTGACCGGGCTTGAAACATTGAATCTGCTTTTTCTGCACAGACGTTGCCAGACCTGTTGAATTTCTCCACCAATTTCTGTTTTGTGTCGTAGTAAATCCTAAAATTAGTTCATGTGCATATAATATTGGGTTATCCAGTTGGATTTCTATCTTGCCAAATATGAAGAAATACACCTTTGCAAGGAAAGTAAGGAAGTCATCTGTTTCTTAGAAAGGATGGCTGGGTTTTGGGTACCAAAGCTGGGAATCCAAGTTGAGAAACTCCCAGACTCACATTGGTAAGTGGTGCCCTGAAAAGTATACTTTTCATTCAGGAAAGCAGGTGCAGGGTGGAATCAGACCAGACAATCCCAGGAGCAGAGGGCAGAGGCAGACTGGTAAGTTGGATTGCCTCGGAACTCTGGGAAATTCATCTCATTAGTTCTAGAAGCTGTTGCCTCCCATAATCTCCACACCAACTCATGCCACCCTCACTGCATTCACCTCCATAGCCACTCAACCAATATCCATCATCGGCAGACCTCTGAAGTAATATGGAGATGTGAAAATGTAGAATTTACCAAAATTAATAAAGTTCTCAATCCTCTACACTTGACAGCGAAATAAATGCCGTTCATAAAATCTATTCAAGGCTTCTAAATTTGGAATGGTTAATCTCTTCTAAAAAGTAAACTTTTATTCAGTATCCACATAGACTGCCAATTCTTTAAAAACCTTCGACTGACAATCTATGGACTCAGCCCTCGACATCACTAACTTGGCATGCCCTCTGCACTGTCTATTCACTGACTCAGGACATTTCACCCACCCCCCCACCCACTGCACCAACAATATTAGCTGAACCACCCACTATCATCTCCTATAAGACCTGCTTCTCTCTCATTCCAGAAAGCAAACAGCCCATAAAAGGGCTGAAACAGTCAAGACAGATAGTCACCGTTCAGCTCTTCATCCCTTGTGAGAGGTTCCTGACTCTGACTGTCCTGAGCCGGGCCTGGACTGGTATTGGAGCCTGCCTCTTGACTTATTGTGCCAGGAATGCAACTGAAGGCTATCCCCCTGGATTTGATCTGCTGACAACTACGACAAGCCTCTTGGCTTGGACCTGTCCTAAACAGCCTGGCAGGACAACAGTAACATAAGCCCACATCTCTGGCTAAGGGGTCAAAGTCCAAATAGGAAATGCAAGGCAGGAATACTATGAGCATTCAGGTAGGCTCAGAGTCGTGGAGCTCTACAAGGGCAGTCAAAGAGCCTGGAAATACAAAGAGCCTGTTCGGGTCCAGGAGCTGGGTGTGCATTCCTGAGTGCACAGTGTCCTTTCTGTAGCATTACAATGATAGCTGGCTGTGCAGCTTGAGGTGTACCATTGAATTACAAAAGGGTCCTGTAAATGGATAGGAAATGTTCTATGAGGGGTCTTAGAGGTGGGCACATATTGGATACCAATATCCATTGATATGAGATGCATACAGTCACTAAGCACAGAGGGTGCCTTTGGTTGTTGATGCCTGATGTCCAACATGGAGGTTGTTCAGAGCAAACTGTGCTGAATTCCCCAGGTACCGGATAAAAACCGAAAGAACTGTAGATGCTGTAAATCAGGAACAAAAACAGAAGTTGCTGGTAAAGCTCAGCAGGTCTGGCAGCATCTTCCCTATGCAAACCGACGTTTTCCCAGCTACCATCAGTTCTGAGGAAGGGTCACCAGACCCGAAACGTTAACTCTGATTTTTTTCCTTCACAGATGCTGCTAGACCTGCTGAGCTTTTCCAGCAACTTCTGTTTTTGTCCCTGATTTACAGCATCCGCAGTTCTTTCGGTTTTTATTTAAGATTTACCAGAACATTACCTGGGCCAGAGAATTCTAGTTATGAAGACAAAATGGATATACTGGGTTTTTTTTCCCTTGGAGCAGAGTAGACTGAGGGGGGACGTAATTGAGATGTCTAAAATTGTGAGCGACGTAGACAGGATAGACAGGAAGAAACATTTCCCCTTGGTGGAGGGATCACAAACTGGGGGCCATAGATTTAAGATAAGGGACTGGAGGTCTAGCAGGCATGTGAGGAAATCGTTTTTCACCTAGAGGGTGGTGGGCATCTGGAACACTATCTGTGAGGGTGGTAAAGGCAGAAACCCTCATCATATTAAAGAAGAATTTAGATTCACACTTGCAATGACAAGGCATACAAACCAGGTGCTAGAAAACAGGATTAGCATCATTAGCTTTGACTGCCACAAACCCAATGGATCGAAGGGCCCTTTTTGTGCTGTATGACTCTTTTTCAAAACTAAAAGGATATTCAAAAGCGTTGCAATTACTTTGCAAGGAGAATCTAATGTTATGAGATGTATGAACTTTGAGTTTTCTTCACTTGTGAAATAGACTCTCCATTATCCTGTTATTAATGCAACATCCTTGGTCTTCCAGTATATACATAGACATGTATTTTTTTGATTGCACACCAGCCCAACTAGAGGTTGGACAATGCAAAGGGAGTATCCATTGAAACCTATAGTTCATGGTGCTGCAATTAGTATCAAATGCATAAGCCAACTGCCTGCAACAACATAATGTAGCGAACATCCTGACTTGTAAGGGCATCGCCCTTCTTTCTTTCTGTAAATATCTGAGTGTTGTTCAAAGAGATGAAATGCATTCTCCAGTGCGGCCATAGAATAAATAGGGGGAGGTCCCTTCAAGATGGAGCACCACAGAAAAGTGAGCCATGAGCAATTCACTGCTTCAAGAAGACATTCGTAGGAAGATGGGAGCATGGTGACCGACTGGTTAGCAATGCTGCCTCACAGTGCCAGGGGCCTGGGTTCAATTCCACCCTTGGGTGACTGTCTGTGTGGAGTTTGCACATTCTTCCCATGTCTGCATGGATTCCTTTGGGTGCTCCAGTTTCCTCCCACAGTCCAAAGATGTGGAGGTTAGGTGGATTGGCCATGGGAAATGCAGTGTCATGGAGAATAAGGTGGGGGGGGGGTAGGGTCTTGGCAGGATGCTTTTTGGTGGGTCAGTATGAACTGAATGGCCTGCTTCCACACCGGAAGGATTCTACGTTAAATGACATTACCAAGTCAGCTGAGAAGGAGAATTCATTACTTTTCCCTGTTTTAGCACATTATGACACATAATCACCTCCCCCTCGCATTTAGTACTTTTAATGTTTAGCACACAATCTCATTAATTCAAAGATAGATTTAACACCAACGATTGTTTGAGGTATTCCTTTTTTCAATGACCGCACACATTTAGCACAAATGCGATGACTCACCATGTAGTGAAACCCTTCACCACTTCATCCCTATTGGAAGTTGTTTAAACACTTCTCTCAAGAATACTATTGTAACAATCAGGCACGCCAAGGTGACAGGACTAGCATCGATGACTAAAGCAAAGTTCTGGAGATGTTAGAAATCTAAAAGCGAAACAAAATGCTGAGGAAATTCAGCATCTGTGGAGAGAGAAAGAGAAAGTTTCGAATCCGCTATGACTCCTCTTCAATTTTGAAGAGGAGCCCGTTGGACCCAAAATTGTTAACTCTGCTTCTCTCTTCGCAAACGCTGCCAGACCTACTGAACTTCTCCAGCGCTTTGCTTTTACTTTTAATAGCTACAATGGCACTTACTTCACTTGCACTAATCAGCAATAAGCTCACTGGCTCCATCCCTTTCACCCAATGAGGAGTTTTTAGACAATGATGATGGGGGAACCATACTGGGTGAAATCCAGCCAGCGTGTAAACCAATGCAGTTGGTGAAGGCACAGTAAGATCAGGAATCTGCTGTACCAAAAGGTTCTCTTCAGTTCGTGGCCCTTCTTGATCCTCCTGAGATTTCCTTTCGAAAGAAGAACACTTTCCAAGGATTGAACATTAGTGCGTCCACAGTCCATTGTTCTTATTGTGGTTTTAAAGCCTTGCATCTACATAGCGCTTTTCATAAATGTTTTGTCACACCGTTAGCAGTTTGAGTTTGGGATAAACAAACATTGTGCAGGATACCAGGTACAATTTCACTGCTCTTTTTCAAAATATTCGTACTGCACTGGGTCACCACCAGCTTTTAGCTCAGCTGCTGGAGTGGGATTTGAACCCAGAACCTTGTGACTCAGAGGAATACAAATGTTACCAATTCAGCCAGAGGTGACATCCCAGTAGAAGTTTACATGGAGGATGCAATGCATCAGAGTTTTGCAATGGCTGTGAATGCAGTAAACACCACATCTCAGTGGTACGAACATTCAAAAGATCTTATTTGCATGGTTCCAAAATTACTTCCCTGTTATTTTTCTCTATGTCTCAGCCAATGAATGGAAATGCCTTCTTAATCATTTATGTACCTGTCTATCATCCAGGAACTGTAGACGTGTGCTCCAAAGTCCATCTGTTATTTATTACTCCTACCTGGTTTGTTGTCCCCAAATCCATAACCTAATTTCTTCAGATTAGATGCTAGTTGCCATTTTTTTTGCCCACCTAACCAGTTCATTGTTGCAGTCTACAATTATTTTTTTCCCTTACTATTAACACGGTCAACTTCCCTATCAACTGCATGCTTCTTAACCATGCTCCTACATTTAGCCCTAAAGCCACTGTTGCTGTATGCGTTCAAAGGCTACAAAATCTTGCAAATTTGTACCAAGCTTGGCTCATTATCATGTCATTAGAAAAACAATTCAAGAAAATTGAAGTAAATAGAAAATGCTGGAAACACTGAACAGGTGGAGAGGGAAAGAGAAAGGAACAGAGTTAATATTTCAGACCATGGCGTTTCATCAAGACCCACTTGTTGTGTTGATTCACCTTTGCAATGGTTGAAGGTGGTTTCTTTCTGCTCAGATTAATGTAGAGACATGGTATTGTTACACTCACTTTATGCTACTGCACTAGTAAATATAGAACAAGGCATACCAACTCTTTTCTTAATTATGAGCACAGATTCCTCATGAGAATGACTGACTTGACAATACAGACAATAAATATGCAAGAAAGCACAGCCAAGGCTTGAGAACATACATGCAAAAACATCGCTCCTTCATCAGGAGACTAAGTAAATTTGGGGTGCCCACAATGACTCTTGCCAATTTTTATAGATGCACCATAGAAAGCATTTAGCGGGATGCATCACAGCATGGTACGGCAACTGCTTTTACCCCAAGACTGCAAGAAATTACAGAGAGTCATGGACACAGCCCAGTCCATGACGCAAACCAACCTTCCATCCATTGACTCCCTCTATACTTCCAGCTGCCTCGGGAAAGCATCCAATGTAATGAAAAACCCCTCCCACCCTGATTATGCTCTCTTCCACCTTCTTCCATCAGGCGGAAGATATAAAAGTTTGAATACACGTACGAATAGATTCAAGAACGGCTTCTTCCCCATTGCTATCAGACTTCTGAATGGACCTATCAAATGTTAATTCTGATCTCTCTCTCTGCACATTCTCTCTGGGGCTGTGATACTGCATTCTGCTACCCTGCTGCACTTTGTATGGTACGATCTGCCTGTATGGCACACAAAACACCACAGTCACTGTATCTCAGTACATGTGACAACAATAAATCAATCAACTGAGCGTACAATGACAAGCTAAATAGACAAAAATAACAGGTCAGAGATTCCAACAGTGGGAGTTGAAACCCCAAATGGAATCACAAGCTGATGTTTGGGGTCATTGGTTCCAAGGTAGGAACAGTAATCCCCTCCCCCCACCCCCTTACTATTCTAATAGATCTTCCCTTCATCTGTTCTCTCTTATGCTTCCCTCTACAACAGCACCATGTCCACTATTCATTAAGGGGTCATTACAATCTTAAAGCCTGAAAGTAGAGTAACAATGACAAAACATTTGGGAAGCACATACCAACAGGATACTTCTGTTCATTAAAAGTCTGTCTGTACTGAAGTTGTTCACAAGCCTTTGCACAAAGCATGTTTCAGAAGATGGCAGGAATGGAAACATGATGACCTCTGTAGCAGATGTAAGGTATTGTAAATGGAAGCGCATTTGGGGAGGATAAGACATAGACGTACATTGGACAAATGATGCAGCATGGAGGCTCAGTGGTTAGCACTGCTGCCTCATGGCACCGGGGACAGGGGTTCGATTCCACCCTCGAGTAACTGTCTGTGTAGAGCTTACACGGTCTCCCCATATCTGTGTGTTTTTCCTCCGGGTGCTCTGGTTTCCTCCCACAGCCCAAAGATGTGCAGGTTAGGTAGACTGGCCATGCTAAATTGCCCACAGTGTCCAGGGATGTGCAGGTTAACCATGGGAAATGTAGGGTTACAGGGATAGGGTAGGTGGATGCGTCTGGGCGAGGTGTCCTTCAAAGGGTCGGTGTAGACTCAATGGGCCGAATGGCCTTCTCCCACACTGTAAGAATTCTACAATGCACTGGGTTGGTCTTCTGTACCCAGTTTTCTTCTGCAGCCTCTTCAGAGAGTGAGCATCTCTTGGTAATGCCCTTGCCATGTGTCTTTTATTCTTTCTCTCTGGTGCCTTAATTGATGATGCCACTTTGTGGCATGATGTTATGCAGTACAGCACCACTATACTTGAAACATCAGACACGTTCCATTGCAAAAGTCTTTTCAGGTACTTAAAATACCGCTCCAATATTCCAACAGTTTTCTCAACTGCTACAAAGGTGGGTATGACACATCATTACAGCTTTATTCTACTAGTATCCCAGAACACTCTTAAAAAAGCCAAGAGGTATGGTTTCAGAGCTTAGCCTTAATCACTTAGCCACCAGCTCAAGACTTGCTTTTCTAATTCAAATATTGTCAGACTACAAGCTGCCTTAGAATGGAAGCATAAAAGAGCTGTTTGTAAAACAAATATTCATTTAAATAATTCCATGCTGATGACTGCAAATTAATTGAATTTTCAGATGTTGGAACCCATCTGCTAGATGTAGGCAATACCATTGTGTAATGAAGCAATTATGGATGCAAGGTACAGCCTATAATCATCTGAAACTTCAGAAATTCTATCATTCCATAGGATTCCCTTCATGTGCAATTACTAGGTTGTCAGTGGGTAAGATGACAAACCTGCTTCTCTGCTCAACGAATAAATTAGTTATTTACTTTGCATATCCAGTTCCTGAAGATTGACTGCTGTAGGTGGTATTTGCTAGCACAAAGCAAGGCTGAGACCTATTCAAACTTTAGCGTTACACCGATGAATGAGTTTGGCAACAGGTAAAATGTAACATTGGCCAATTCAGTCTGTCTTCCTTGTGAATTGCAAGCAATCTATATAACGTTCAGTTATCTACAGGCATGAGTTTCAATTTATAAAAGTAGGTGAAGGGTACGGATGAATGGGAGATGATCTTACCATCTGCCTTGAAAATCTGTATTTAGCCATAATTTCTTTTACTCCAAAACACAAAAAATATGGTGAATTTTCACTTGGAAACTTGTTGTGGTGCTGTTTACAGGACAGGGCCAAAAATGACTTTGCTCAATAGTTCCTACGAGCATACATGGACAGATCAGGGACTTTTTCTTTAAATGCACCAATTATCCAAACAGTTTTTAACCAGAAAGCTTTAAGAACTGAAAAATAAAATTGGACAAACTTGACTGGAATCAAGTCCATTCTAAGCCTGCAAATACCACTGGAATAAAAACACAATGTAAACGCAATTCTGTTCAAATCACAGCTCAGTTGTCACAGCCAGACATCTGTTACTGTTCAATATACACCAGCCAGCAGCAAAATTACAAACAGCCCAGGTGGACCGGACCTTCCCATTTAGATGTGTTATG
>NC_063334.1:1232286-1251868 GCF_021869965.1 Rhincodon typus | reverse complement strand
GGGCCTAGACCCTTCATCAGAAAATGGTCTAGGCCCGAAACGTCAGCCTTTCTGCTCCTATGATGCTGCTTGGCCTGCTGTGTTCATCCAGCTCTGCACCTTGTTGTCTCGGATTGTCCAGCATCTGCAGTTCCTACTATCTCCACTACATAAGGTGAGAACTGGTAGCACAATATAATGACAATTTATTTGTCATTTTCAATTAAGGGACATGTGGTGGAAATTGCTATTGATAATTTTAGTTAGAGAAGTGTACTTGCCTCCACAGTAACAGTTTAGCTGAAGGCGCTGACATGACGAAGGCAGCACTGTCCAATGTGCACAAATGAAGGCAACTTCTTGAAAGCGCAGGAACTGTGCAGTCAACCCAGCTTTCTAGAGAGATGAGGGGTAATTCGAACCTATCTGACTCTGAGGAATCTGATGGAGGAGAGAATTTAAGGACTGCAATGGTGCTCACTACTGACCTGGAAGAATGACTTACTGAGACACCTAGCAGTCTCTGTACCAAGAACATTACATGGTTCACTGTGCAGTTGCTTGTAGCTTTAAGAGAATTCATAAGGTGAACAATATCATTAAGTTAAACAGGCAGAGAATTGCGTTAAATTATTGTGATGAGCAGCAAACCAGGAGATATAAAGCACAATAGATCACTTTTATTCCTATTTTTAAAAACTATAAAATTAGCAAAATAACAATTGAGACAAACACGCAGTTAGGACAGAAGCTAAAATAGAATGTTGAAAAATTCATGGCAGAATGATAGGTTTCAACACCAGGATTTCTTTGTCAATCTGCATTGGTGTTCAATTTGTTTTTAAATGGTGATCAGTTTCAGAAAAACAATCAGCCTTTCTGCTCCTATGATGCTGCTTGACCTGCTGTGTTCATCCAGCTCTGCACCTTGTTGTCACAGGGAACAATACCAATTTACCTTAAAAAAACCCCAGAAATTTCAAGTTATGGGAGGATTGGTTGGGACACAAAATGATCAGTGATTTAGAAAAAGCTGAAGTTTTTTTTTGGTTTGGAAGGTTTGGGAGAGGGGAAGAAGCCTGTAGCGTAGACAAAATGACCCAAACACACTGACATGCAATCTGTCTGTCTTCTCTCTCTCTCTCTCTCTCCCTTGTCAGACAAGGTTGCTGCCAAGGATGAGAGAAATACCAAATTGACGGGGGACAGACACGCCTTTGTCTCCTCAGCCAAATTGAAGAGCTAGTGCCCATACCAACATGGGTTCAGCTGTGTTCATCCCTACGCCATCTAACATCACCGACAGTAATGAAAATGATGCCTTATGCCCCTTCCCAGCTCCCACATCAGAATCGTCCTTGAAACTTTAAAGGTCAGTATGAAGTTGAGATTCTCACGCGTTGAGTCACTAGGAAGGGGCAGGCTGGAGCCAGGCCAGTGGGAAATGCACTAGCTCACTTGAGGGTAAAATCACCAATGAGTTCTGCTCAGGTGAAGACCTTGATAAGGTCAGTAAAGGGGGGAATGATGATGATGTTGATATGCTTGGTGCAACCATACAGACTCAGACAGCTATCACCATGACTGGGGAGTCTCAATCCTCAAAGGCACCTCACCTGTAAATTAGATACCTGTCATTTGAAACAAGGTTGTTGGGTTTTATTTTTCATTTGTAGGCTGGCCAGCATTTATTGCCCATTCCTATTTGCCCTTGAGAAGTTGATTGTGAGCTGCCTTCTCACATTGCTGCAGTCCCACAATGCCATGATTTTGACCCAGTGGCACTGAAGGAACAGTGATATATTTCCAAGTCAGGATGGTGAGTGGCTTAAAGGGGAAATTGAAGGTGATGGTGTTCGCATGTATCTGCTGCCCTTATCCTTCTAGATGGAAGTGGTTGTGGGTTTGGAAGGTGCAGTCTGAGGATCTTTGGTGAATTACTGCAGTGCATCTTGTAGATAGTGCACACTGCTGTTACTGAGCGTCGGTGGTGGAGGGAGTGGATGCGGTGCCAATCAAGCGGGCTGCTTTGTCCTGGATGGTGTCAAGCATCTTGAGTTTTGTTGGAGCTGCACCCATTCAGACAAGTGGGGAGTATTCTATCACACTCCTTACTTGTGTCTTGTCAGTGATGGAGGCAGGAGGTGAGTTATCATAGAATCCCTACAGTTTGGAAACAGGCCCCTTGGCCCAACAAGTCCACACCAAACCTCAGAGCATCCCACCCGGTAACCCACAGATCCCTGAACACTGTGGGGCAATTTAGCCCAGCCAATCCACCTAAACTGCACATCTTTGGACTGTGGGAGGAAACCAGAGCACCCAGAGGAAACCCACGCAGACACAGGGAGAATGTGCAAACCCCACACAGACAGTTGCCCAAGGCTGGAATTGAACCCGGGTCCCTGGTGCTGTGAGGCATTAGTGCTAACCACTGTGCTACTGTGCTACCATGCCACCCCCTTATTTGCTGCAGTATTCCCAGCTTCTGACCTGATCTTGTAGTCACTGTGTTTATGTGGTGAGTCCAGTTGAGGTTTTGGTCAATGATAGCCCGCAGGAATTTGATAGTGGGGGAGTCAGTGATGGTAACATCATTGAATATCATGGGACAGTAGTCAGATAGTGTCTTACTGATGATAGTCATAGCATTGCATGTGTGTGGCAGGAATGGGTGGTGAGATGAACACCTGTTTAGTTGAGAATGAAAAGCACTGTTGGTCAGTGGATCTGTATGATCAGTTTTGAAAGATGTGCTTCAAAGCAGCTGGAACAGCTGACTGATGCCATTATCAGACCAAATGTCATGTTAGTGGTACATTCAAGTCATGCCAGTACTGACATTTTGCTTGGCATGGGGTAGTGTGTGGGATGCCACAGAAGTGGCAGGAAGCATGACACACACTCATCTATGCCTATGAGGGCCTATATCTACACCACTGACACCAGTAAGGCTGTAGAACCCAATTTAACAATCAACTTACTGATAAGCTAGATTTAGGGTATACAGCGCGTATGTTTTCAGAAGACATAAAATGCATAATGTAGTGAACAATGTGGTGGATAGTAATTGAGTCCAAGGGTACTTAGGCAACATGGTGAAATTAACAGACATATGGTGGATGAATATTAAAGCAGAGAAGTGTGAAATGATTCATTTTAATGACGAGAGGCTATAGAAAATAAATGTGGGTGTAGGAACAGAGAGACTTCAGAAAGTAAATTGATAAGATTACAAGGTAAGTTTAAAGAACTTACAGGATTGTTTGCTTTGTAAATGGAGTACAAAAACATGGAGGTTACACTGCATCTTTACAAAATATTGGTCTGTCCCCAGCTACAGTATTCTAGCCAGTTCTGTACACACTTCAGAAAGGATTTCAAGTCCTTAGAGAAGGTGCAGAAGAGATTTACTCAAAAGGTACTAGGAATGGGAAACTGAGTTTGGAAAGACTGCGCTTCTTAGTCGTAAGGAAGAGAAGATTTGATGGAGGCGTTCAAAATCTGGGAAGGAATTCAAAAGAGTAAATAAGCATAAAATGTTTCCGGTGACAAAGGGTCATTAGTCAGAGACATGGGTTTAAGGAGAATCAGAGGTGACAGGTAAAATGAAATTTGAACAGCGAGCTGTTATGATCCGATCGCACTGCCTGGAGAGTTATGGCAGTGGATTCAATCATAAATCTCTGAAGGGAACTGGAAACATACTTGAAGTGGAAAGATTTCTTTCCTTGAAGCAGAGGAGGTTCAGAGGGGATGTGATTGAGGTATATAAAATTAAAAGGGACATAGAGGCATACAAGATGATGAGAGGCATAGACTGAGTAGATAATCAGACTTTTTCCCAGGGCAGAAATGACTATTATGAGTGGGCATAATTTTAAGGTGATTGGAGGAAGGTAGAGGGGAGATGTCAGAGGTAGGTTCTTTACACAGAGAGTGGTGGGTATGTGGAATGTGTTGCCGGTGGTGGTAGTGGAGTCAGATACATTAGCGACATTTAAGCGACTCTTGGATAGGCACATGGAGGATAGTAAAATGTAGGGTATGCAGGGTAGATTGATCTTAGAGTAGGATAATAGGTCGGCACAACATCGTGGGCCGAAGTGCCTGTACTGTGCTGTACTGTTCTATGTCCTTATAGATAGGGTTGACAGAAATAAACTTTTCCCCTTGAGGGATCGATGACCAGGGATATAGGTTTAAGATAAGGGGCAGAAGGTTTAGATGAGATGTGAAGGAAAAACCTTTTCACCCATAGGGTGGTGGGAATCTGGACTCATGACCTGGCAGGTGGTAAAGGCAGAAACTCTTGTAACATTTAAGAAACACTTAGATGTGCATTTTTGATGACAAGGGTATGCTCAAGTGCTGGAAAATGGGATTGGAGTAGTTAGGTGGATGTTTATGACCAGTGCAGATAGAATGGGCTGAAGGGTCTTCTTCTGTGCTGTAGATCTCAATGACTATTTTTGCAGTCTATGAGAAACTAAAAGGGCAGTTCGGTTACTCGGCTAGCTCTTTTAAATAGGGTTTTACAAAATTCCCCCAATGTTGGTATTATTGGCAAATTTTGAAATCTTGTACTGCAATTACAGTATCATGCCCAGTTCTGGTCACTAAACCATAACTAGGGTTTGCAGGTCTTTCAGAGAGTGCAGAATAGGTTTACCAGAATTTTTGCAGGCATGACAGGTTTTAACTGTAAGGTTACATTGGAGAATGCCTTTCTTTGTTTTAAACAAAAAGGAAATTGAGGGGAAATTGAGATAGAGGTGACAGGTTTGATGAAGTGAAAGGAAAAAGGTTGTTCTCATTGAGACATTAAAAAGGACCTTGGGGAACAGATTTAAGGCTTTCAACAGGAGAGGTAGTGGAACATGAAGAAGACTTTCCGCAGTGAGTGATAAGACCTGGAACACCGTGTGCATCAAGATAGTGGAAGCAGAGACATTCAATGATATCAGAAGAAAATTGGAAAGATATCTAAGAGAAATAAGCCTTGCATGGCTGCACAATAAAGTGGATGAATGGGACTGACTGGATTGCTCTGTGGAGAGCCAGCATGGTATCAAAGAGTCAAATGCCCTTTTTTGCCAAGAGTGACTCTAGAAGCTATTTGTAACATATTGTAACATGTCTATACCATTCAAAATATGTTTCACATTTCTTTTAAATTGCTAAGATATTATGTCTATTCAGTTTTCTGTCTTCTTTACATTTACATTATCTATTTTATCATTCAATCTATCACATTTATTTGTGCTCTGTCTATTTGTACCTAAACATAGCTGTTTTCCTCTATTTGTAGAACTCACTGTTCATCTTAGGAGCCAAGACTACTTCATTAAAATGCATTTTATTGGTTATAAAACAATTCAAAATCTGTTTAGTTACCTGTCAACAATAAGTTACTGAAGTTTATTAATTCATTAAAGCAATGTTTTGAGCATCTTGTAACCGAAACTGGTGAAATCTGTTCCTAGGACATTGCACTTTTAGATTGGCCATTGGGTGGTTATAAACTATTCAATCATTATCAAACTGAATCAACATAGAATGGAATAGTTTTGCTGTTTTTGATAAAGAACCATCCAACAACATCCATTTCAGTGGCACTTCCTACAAACAATACAACTTTACCAAAAATCGGCTAAATGTCAGTTTCAGGGAGTTCCACGAGGGTTTTCTCTCTGTGAGCTCCAGTGAGTAATTTCCACTGCTCACCTCAGTAAATGCACACCATGCCTCTATGGATTATTGCGCTGCTTTCATCAATATCTGTCTGTCTCAGAGCATCACACGTTATCCTGATGAAATGTCACTGGGTTATTAATGAATTCCTAGGCATACGGCTGGTTCCAGGTGTACTGTGGGTGAATGCAAACTTGTGTTGGGACCCATCGTCAGTTAGAATGGTCTAAAGGCCTTTTCCAACTTTCCTAACCTCAAACCCCCAAGCTAATGGAAACAGTCTCTCAGAATCTACCTCTTGCCTCAATACCTTGGAAAATTTCAATCAATTCACCATTTAACTCTCTAAATTCCAGGGAATACAACTCAGGTTTGTGTGATCTCTCCCCATAATTTAACCCTTTAGAGTGCAGGGTATATTCAATGAAATCCACATTGCTCTTCATCGAAGGTCAATATATCCTTTCAAAACTGTTCTCCAGCTGTGGACTAACCTGAACTTGTACAGCTGACACATAATTTCTTCTCTTTTGAGCCCCTGTCTGTGGAATATAAGCCCGAGCATTCTATTAGCTTTTTTTTCTCAATATTTTCTGACTTCATTCTGATGAATCTCTGCTACACCTCATCTGAGGACAGTGCATCTTTTCTGAGGTAAGATGCCAATAATTAATGCAACACTCCAAATGGGGCCTCACAAAGCTGAAAAGAGCTGAAGCATGAATTTGTTCTCCAAACCAGGAGGGAAAGTAAAATTCCTTTAAACTTTTTGATCATTTTTCGTGCCTGTCTACAGATTTCACAGATCTATATCTCCCTTACTCATCAGTAAATCAGTGTCGGCTCAGTATTCAGATGCCCCTCATTTGGGAAACAATGCCGTGTTGGAAAGCTATCTGTGTAAACATGATATCTAGCACATTTCCAGTGAAGTATTGGAAACAGCTTGGGAGCAACTCTGAGATATTTCATAGTCATATAGCAATCTGTGCATTTATATAGAAAAGTCAAAGGCATAATATACATGTAAGAATTGACTGCATGTATTTTTCATGATAGCGGAGGACTGTTTTCCAAGTTTTTTTTTTGTCAGATGTACTGTAGAAAAAAAAGCGGTGAAAATTTAGGTGATTTTCACTATTTGCTCCCCCAGCAGAATTTACATCCCTGATTGATCTAAAAGTAAATGTTTATCCCATAAAGTAAGTACACACCCATCTCATGGGGTAGGCAATGACCTAGTGGTATTATTGCTTATACTATTAATCCAGTGACTGAGGCAATGTTCTGGGGACCCAGCTTCAAATCCCACCAATGGTGAAATTTGAATTTCATAAAAATCTGGAATTACGTGTCTCAAAATAACCATGTGTCAATTGTCAGGAAAATCCCATCTGGTTCACTAATGCCCTTGAGGGAAGGAAACTGCCATCCCTATCTGGTCTGGCCTACATGTGACTCCAGACCCACAGCAATGTGGTTGACTCTTAACTGCCTGTTGGCCAATTAGGGATGGGCTAAATGCTGGCCTTGCCATCGATGCCATCATCTCATGAATGAATTTTTAAAAATCTCATGTATTTGATAGGAGCTGCATTGTATCAATAAGGTGGAATTTCAATGTGAAGCCCATAATGCTGCAAGCGATGGGAAGACTCCTTCAGAAATGATAGTGGGACAATTGCTCACATCCCTTGGAAGTCAGATACTTTGATTTACACAGTGCATCCAATTGATAATTGGGCTATATTTTCTTCTGTCTATTAAACAAAAGACTGTTTCACTAAATTGTTATTGATTCTAAAGACTGCTTTTTAAAACATTTCTTATTTAGCTTCACAGAGAGTTTAAAACAAACCTTCATGTACCTTCAATCCTGTTCATAAACTGACATCAGATTTGATGAGACAATACCACCTTTATGAAACTGTTCCTAAGTAGAGAAAAACATAATTTGTTTGTATGAAAACAGACTGAAGAAATACATTCTTAACACTGAGAAAGCATTAATAAATTCTTTTTTCTTCACATATCATTGATGTATTATTATTTTGCAAGGTGTATTTTAAAGCAGTTTTTTTTACATAAGACTAAACCAGTTTCATCACCATTTCGTGCATCATACGTTTTGATAATGCAGCTTTGTCATGATTTTCTTCCACTGGGTGTCACTAGCGCGTTGTCATTTGGAAGTACATCTGGCAATATCCAATAGTCAGGTTAAAACATTGCTGTGAATATTTTAGCAGACTTTTGTTGCAACATCACCCCTTTAATATTGCTGTAACTCAATCTGAGGCTGATTAGAACTCAGAACAGGCCCTTTGGCCCATCATGTCTGTGCTGAACAAGATGCCATTCTAAACTAATCCCATCAGCCTGCACATGGTCTGTATCCCTCTGTTCATATGCCTGACTAAATGCCTCTTAAACATTGCTATCATATCTGCTTCTGGCAGCATGTTCCAGGCACCTACCACCCACTGCATAAAAAAATCTTTCCCTTGCACATCTCCTTTAAACTTTCCCCCGCTCACCTAAAATTTACGCTGCCATACTATTTGACATTTCCATCCTGGGAAAAAAAAATGACTCCAACTATCCAGCTTATCCATGCCTCTCATAATTTTATCTCCCATTAAGATGTTGGCCCCCAGCTTCCAACATTTTAGTGAAAACAATGCAAGTTTGTCCAACCTCTCCTTAAAGCTAATACACTCCAATCCAGGCAACATCCTGGCAAACCTGTTTTGTACCAGCTCCAAAGCCTCCACATCCTTCCTGAGTGTGGAGACTGGGACTGCAAACAATATTCCAAATGTGGCCTAACTGAAATTTTATACATGAATTATCAACTTTCATACGCAATGCCCCAACTGATGAAGGCAAACAAGACATATGCCTTCTTTAACAGCTTATCCACTTCTGTTGCTACTTTCAGGGGACTATGGACTTGCACCCCAAGATCCCTCTGTACATCAATGCTCCTAAAGGACTTGCCATTTACTCTATACTTTCCTCTTACATTTGACCTCCCAAAATGCATCACTTCACACTTGTCCAGGTATAACTCCGTCTGCTATTTCTTCATTCAACTTTCCAACTGATCTATATCCTGCTGTATCCTTTGACAACCTTCCTCGCTATCCACAACTCCACCAATTTTCCTGTCATCTGTAAACATACTATTCAGACCACATCAATTTTCATTCAAATCATTTCTATAAATTACAGATAGCAGAGGTCCCAGCACTGATCCTTGTAGAACACCACTGGTCACAGTCTGAAAAACACCCCTTCACAACTACCTTCTGACTTCTCTGACGAAGCCAATTTTGTATTCAACTTATCAACTCATCATGGATCCCATGTCACCTAATCTTCTGGACCAGCCTACCACTTTAGTGAAATCCATGGAGACAACATCCACTACCCTTATCAATCATCTTTGTCACTTCCTCAAACAAATTTGAGACATAAGACCTCCCTGTCACAAAGCCATGCTGACCATCCCTAAAAAGTCCATACTTTTCTAAATATGAATAAATCCTGTCTCTGAAAATCTTCTCCAGTAATTTCCCAAACATTGGGGAAACGAAGTGTAGACTTGGCAAACGCTTTGCAGAACATTTACGTTCTGCTCGCAAAAAAGACCCTGAACTACCTGCTGCCTGCCACTTCAATGCACCACCCTGCTCCCTGGCCAACATCTCTGTCTCTGGCTTGCTGCAGTGTTCTAGCGAAGCTCAATGCAAGCTGGAAGAACAACACCTCATTTTCCGTTTGGGGACCCTACAGCCCTCCGGACTCAATATTGAGTTAATAATTTTAAGGCCTAAACTCTACCATGTCCCAGACCCCACCCCACACACCAGACCTTGTTACCACATAGCCTGCCACTACATACCCCCTGTTGTTAGTCACTAACAGTCCCCATTAACAACTATTCACCCTCCCAGCCTGATCGTTAGCAACTCCTTTGTCTGTCCAACTGTCTTTCTCTCTCTTTGGGTTCTATCCTATCGTTTACTCCCTACCCCACCCACCTCTCTATTTTCCACATATAAACTGACGTTTTCCCAGCCACCATCAGTTCTGAGGAAGGGTCACCGGACCCGAAACGTTAACTCTGTTTTTTCCTTCACACATGCTGCCAGACCTGCTGAGCTTTGTATTTGTTCCTGATTTACAGCATCTGCAGTTCTTTTGGTTTTTATTGATGTAAAGTTTCCCGACCAGTGGTACTTAAGAAATAAAAGAGAGCCAGAATTTATGTTTGTTTTTGGAATCTTGGAATTCCGGACTAACAGTGATCGAAGAGAAACGTTACTGCATGGACATCGGCAACTCAAGAAGACAATCCATTCTCACTTTCTCAGGAGAATTAGTTAGGGCAAGCAAATGCTGGCCTTGAAAGTGAAGCCCACATCTCAGAAATGAATATTTGAAAACATAGATCATAAGGCAAAATATTCCCAGCCCTTGGCAAACATGAGTCATGGTGGGAATTTCAGGAAAATTGTGTGAGACGTCCAGTAAGCACCTTCTCTCTCAGAAAAGCAAAATGTCCTATTTTCCAGCCAAGTGTTGAACAGTGAGATGAGGTGCTCAGTAGTGAATGGCCAGAGGATAGCTTGTATGGATTAACATACATTTGTAAGCTCATTATTATTGAATCTCTACTCATTGATATGGTGTTCCTCACTATTTCTGCCCACTGGATAGAAACTAGATGCCAAGAATTCCTGACACAAGTACTTAGCTCACACCTCCTGCTCGCTTCTCCAGACCTTCACCTTGGATGCCTGACACCAGCACCTCAGGGCACACTACACAGACTGTGGCACATGACCACATATCCAGGAATGTTGTCATCCTACCTCACCACATCATTGTGGCACATCTCTGATCCATTTACAACACAGTTAGGCACTTCAATGCTGCACTTTGGGGCATACTGGCATCTCTCATTACAGTGCTGCCACAAGGATGCTTCGCACATTGGAATAAATGCCAAGCTCATAGATTGCATCTCAGGGTTCCTCACTTGCTCTCTGAGCACTCACTCACTTAAGTGCCTACTTTGAGACACCATTGCTGCCTTCCTTGCTGTTTTTGCATTGCCTGCTCTGCCAGTGTTTAAAGGCTTACAATACTAATGGTTTGCCTTGCCTCTCAGTGCATGCTGAAAGCAAGGAAGCTTCTCATCACATGGACATGTTGCTGAACTGCAGCAATCTCACACCAGCTGCAAATGAACCAAACACACCATGTGTGCTTACAGCAAATGGTCATGTCACCAAGTCTAAGGGGTCGTCCTCAGTAAAGTCGAATAACTGCACAGAGGCCAGTATCCTGTCACCCAGTCACCCTTTATTTACATGTGGAAAGTCCTTGACTTTGATCCAGCTCCCTCAGAGCCAGCTCTCAAGGTGAACAGAATCTCTGACACTCCTGTTCTTATCTGTCAGCCAGAGCTCCCTGATTGGACCAGCTTGACAGCCCCAATCAGGGAACTCATATTCTATGAGGTCCACCTGGCTGTTTTCATTACAATCACTACAGCACCCTTTAGCCAAGGGGCCCTGACACAGTAAGTTACAGCAGCCTCCAATATCAGTCCTAGGGTTTGGGCATGACAACTCAGGGCAGTAATAGTCAGAGGGTCTGTATCTCTACAGTCCTGGAAGTAAGCCATGGTCAACATGTAGATTCAGTGCAACCAGACCAGGAAGTCCCAGGAAGACACTCAGAGAGCAGTACAATGTCCATCAAGGGTCTGGTTACTCACCATTTGGCACAGTCTGTCTAATTACTCAAGGGGGTGTGCCATGGTTAGTCCAGTCGACCTGTCCACACAAAGCCAAGAGTTTCTTATCAGGGACCACAGATGTGGAGGGAAACTGGGGAAGTTAATTATGGGGATTGGAGGCTTCATGCTGCCAATGTTTTTATTTACTCATGGGATGTTGGCATTGCTGGCTGGCATTTATTACCCATCCCAGTTACCCTTGAGAAGGTGATGGTAGGCTGCCTTCTTGGACTACTCCAGTGCATTTGGTATGGTGCTGTTGGGGAAGGAGTTCCAGAATTTTGACCCAGCAACACAGAAGGAACACTGACATATTTCCAAGTCAGGATGGTGAGTGGCTTGTAAAAGCCTTGCAGGTTGTGCTGTTCCCACATATCTGCTGTAATTGTCCATCTAGATGGCAGTGGTCTTGAGTGTGGAAGGCTCTTTCTGAGGATCTTTGGGGAATTTCTGCAGTGCATCTTGCAGATGGTGCATACTGCTGCGACTGAGCATTAGTGGTGGAGGGATTGGATGGCTGTGAACCAATCAAGTGGGCTGCTTTGTCCTCGATGGTGTTGACTTCTTGAGTGATGTTGGAGCTGCACTCATCCAGGCAAGTGGTGAGTATTCCATCTTATTCCTGACTTGTGCCTTATAGATGGTGGACAAGCTCTGGGGAAGTCAGGAGGTGAGTTACTCGCTGCAGTACTCCTCGCCTTTGACCTGCTGTTGTAACCACAGCATGTATATGGGTAGTCCAATTCAGCTTCTGGTCATTGGTAATCACCATTATGTCAATAATGAGGAACTCAGCTCTGGTAATTCCACTGAATGCCAAGGAATAATGATTTAGTTCTCTCTTGTTGGAGATGGTCATTGCCTGGTATGAGTGTGGAAAAAATGTCACTGTCACTTGTCAGCCCAAACTGGATGTTCTCCACACTAGGGAAGGGATCCTTCTGAGGAAGGGTCCCAACCCGAAACGTCAACTTTCCTGCTCCTCTGATGCTGTCTGACCTGCTGTGTTCCTCCTACACTGTGTTGATTCTGTTATCCAGATATTGCTGCATTTGCACATGGACTGCTTCAGTACGTGAGGGGTCATGAGCGGTGCTGAATACTATTTAGTCATCAGCGAACATCCCCACTTCTGATCTTATTTTAGAAGGAAGATCATGGATGAATTAGCTCAATGTGATTGAGCCGAGGACACTCCCTTGATCAATTCCTGTGGAGATCTTCAGGAGTGAAATGAGTGATCTCCAACAATCACAATCACTTTTCTTTGTGCCAGATGGACAACAACCATTGGAGAATATCCCCCGCACGCTCCCCGCTCCGATTCCTGGAGAATAAATTATCTCCAAGTATAACAGGAAAAAAATGCATTCTTCTCCACCAAAGTTGTCTTTGTAGATTGTTACTAACAGATACCTTGATCAAATGTGTAGATTAGACAATTTGCCCAGGAGTAGGTGGAATGATAGTCATGAAGCAGGAGCAAAGAAAATAGAATTCTGAGTGGGGACATTCAGCTAAAATATGGCAAAGCTAAAATGGCATGCAATTTAAATATAAGATGAAGACAACTCATAAAATGCAGAAAGGATCTTGTGTTTCTGTCAGTATCTACAAAGACATTTTGATAGTGTCTGTTCTCATGAAAAGGTCATGAAATATTGAACTGCTTACAATGACTCCAGTTCTTACCAGGCCTGTCAATCTATTTCAGATTTCCATTTTCCTTCTCTTAACTGTACCATAATTCAGGTGACCATTAGAAATTGAAATCCCGAAATTGAATAGACTATGAGACCAATATTTTATATTTAGATCACATTCATTTCACTGGAGAATGTGGGACAACATCTCACTTAAACATACTCCTTGAGTTGTGTTTCCTTTGTGGAGAAAGATTTTATTCAACTCCTTCCAAAACTTTGTATGAGGAGCCAAAAATAAAAATAATTCTTATTATAGCCAAGGTGCATTAGTCATCTTGGGTGGAACAGCCTTGAACCTTAAATTGCTTATACTGTTGAGGTCATGTCAGAGTGATATTCCACTGTAGTAGGATGCTCTCCAACTCTATCCCCATGAGTCACTGGCCACATGAAAGGTGGATGGAGATCGGAGGGAACAACTTGTCTAGGCAGGGATTTGGAATATTCAACTTTTCATCACACACTTCTGTGGAAATGTAGCAAGAGTAGAGCTGAAATGTAAACAAGTCCGACCCTCAGGCTTTGGCATCTGGACAACCTACCATAAGAGGGGGCAGACTTCATAAGCAAGGACAATAACATTGAACACAAAGAGGAAAAATATTTGATTCATCTGCATGGGATTTACTTTTGATGAGCACTAAGACAAAATCAAAATGATGCAAATAAGAAACACAAACAAACACTGAGAAAATGCTGGTCACTTCTTAATAAGAAGAGGGGAAAATCAAGGGTGAATCTTGTGCCTTCTGGTGGAGAGAGTAGGATTATTTTTGGCTGAATTCTGAAAGCTGATTGTCTGGCTGTACTCGGTTCGCAACAAACAACTGCACCTCCCAGTCGCGAACCATTTCAACTCCCCCTCCCATTCCTCAGACGACATGTCCATCCTGGGCCTCCTGCAGTGCCACAACGATGCCACCCGAAGGTTGCAGGAACAGCAACTCATATTCCGCTTGGGAACCCTGCAGCCCAATGGTATCAATGTGGATTTCACAAGTTTCAAAATCTCCCCTCCCCCCACCGCATCCCAAAACCAGTCCAGCTCGTCCCTGCCTCCCTAACCTGTTCTTCCTCCCACCTATCCCCTCCTCCCACCTCAAGCCGCACCTCCATCCCCTACCGACCAACCTCATCCCGCCCCCTTGACCTGTCCGTCCTCCCTGGACTGACCTATCCCCTTCCTAACTCCCTACCTACACTCACCTTTCCTGGCCCCATCCCCGCCTCTTCGACCTGTTTGTTTCCTCTCCACCTATCCTCTCCTCTATCCCTCTTCTATCCGCCTCCCACTCTCTCCCTATTTATTTCAGAACCCCCTTCCCCTCCCCCTTTTCTGATGAAGGGTCTAGGCCCGAAACGTCAGCCTCTCTGCTCCTATGATGCTGCTTGGCCTGCTGTGTTCATCCAGCCCTGCACCTTGTTGTCTGGCTGTATTACTCAGTGAGGGAATTGTTGAGTCAGGGAGGCCAAGTTATATAAAAATAATTATTAAAATTAAATTGGAAGAAGCTGAAATTCTAGGAACAATCTCTCTTGTTAACTCTGCAGTGCACCAGTACTTTATAATATATAATTACATGCAATTTTAAATTGTTAGAAATTATTTATTAGGAAATTATGTCAAAACAGTCCATGAAAAACATGATACTGGCTTTTGCCAAAACTTCTGTGTTCAAAGATTTTACCAATTAGATGTTTAGGAATCTTATATTCAGCACTTTACAGGTTTATCTTTTGAAAGTTAGAACCTAGTTTAAACATTTCTGTGGGAACTGCTGTATTTCGCTTGTTCTCAGCTTGTTTGTTGCAGTTCTCTCTTATCCAACTGACTAACACCAAAGGTGTATATTATTCATTTTTGAAATTCATTTCCTCTGGCTAGAGTTCAAAGAGATGCAGGTGTTCTCTCACTGACAGTGACATACGTTTTCCAATATATGCAATAAATTATCCAAGGAAACAATAAGGATTATTATAATGAAAGACTGATGTGCACTGTCATGTTGCATATAGAGTAACACACATTTTGCAGTATGTTATGTGGCAGTACAACACATCAAAGGATGACATGGTGTGGTAAACCCTATATTTAGTGATGACATCAATTCTACTTTGAGATGGATAGCGCCCAGGAACACATTTCTTCTGTAGTGTCCAGAAATGCAATAATGTATTACCTGTGCAAGTCAATTAATACGCAGATGTACAAGTCTTTAAAAAGTAACATCATTGTACAAAGGCTGAAGCTCACTATCTATCACATGTAAGACTAGAAGTATGGCCAGGTGTATTTTGTTGATCAATATGTGGGAATACTGGGGATTCTTACTCATAAGATTGTTGTTAGAACTGAACCAAAATGATTGAGATTAGTTCATTAATGTACAATTTACTTTATATCCAGGTATTATGATTTAATTTTAGCCAACACCTACATGAACTTTAATGAGGCAATTCCTAGGCATTTTTCAGAGGGTCTAAAGTTATTAGACAGCAAAAAACCTGTAAAGGGGTACAAAGGAATATTTCAAATAGTTTATAAAAGGTAGAGAATCTTTTGAAGAAAGAACATTTAAGTTAGAAGTCAAACAAAAATGTATGAGTAACTCAAACTGTTAATTCATTCTGGTGATTTCAAATTATTTAATTGCTTTTTTTTATCAGAGCAATGACTGTTGATGACGCATTGAAACCATTCGGTTTGCAGAAATTACATAGATATCTGCTATACTTTTTGAAATTCATCTAATCTGCAATCTTCCATCTTATGTAAAGTAACCAGACTGCACTGACCTAGCAAACTAACCACACCTTATGCAATTAGAAATGTGCCTCCATATCTCGCCTCATCTTTGTCAATTTCCTTGCTGCTTTCAACAGATTCCCTTTCCATGCCCCAATCTCCCTTCTCTGCAGGAATTGCTTTCTCTGCTTTCTCATTTACCTGCTCTTATTTTACTGAAGGGAAGCAGTAGCTCACTGTTCATGATTTCTTTTTGACTGACCTTTCTCCTGGTCCCTGAAATAATTTCAAACATACATTTTTTGAGTCCTTTTGCCTCTGGCACTAATGAAACTGGCACAACTCACTCCCATTAGTCCTACCCTAAAAGTGAATCAAATTCCTGTGTACATCAAAGGAGCTTGAATTTTCAAGTTAAAATGGGTCTAAACAGGAACTATTGCAGCCACCGAGTAAAAGTAAGAGCAGAAACTGAATCAGTATCAATGGGCAGTAAAACTACTTACCCCAGCCTGAGTCTGCCCCCTTGACATTAATTTTTGGCATGTTAAAATCAACTCCATGCTTTTGTCCTATCCAATGTTAGCAATTACCCATGCCTTATATTGATACACTCAATCTTCACTTCTCTCATCAGAAATGCCACTTGCAACACCAAGGTCACGGTGAAATCAGATCAGATATTTAGCTTGACACTTGATTGCAAGGGTGCTAGATCCAGCGTAAAAACTGATGCCCAAACAGGTCCCTAGTAATCAATGCCTGAAGAACTAAAGATGATCCTGACCACTAATCTGTCATAATATAGCATTATTCCAGAACAAATTATGTTAATGTAAACTGGATTTTTTGGGATTCTGAATTGTGTTCATTTAAATAATGGAAACCACAGACTTCCAAATCCAACATTCCAATGTGCCCTCCTGGCTTTTTATTTTACATCCATGACAAGGCACACAGGCGGATGTTACTTCCTGGTAAAGTTGCACATGAGAAAAACATACATTGACAAAGTTTATTGTATGTCTTAGTTTCTCCACTTGTTACTTTGAACAAAAACCAACCACTACATCATGCGATCAATATTTCATATTCCTCTATCACCCCAATGTTCATTGACCCACACTGGCTCCTATTCAAGCAATCTCTTCATTTTAAAATTATCATCCTTGCTTTCTCTTCCAGCCCTACAACCCTCTGAGTTATCTGAGTTCTTCTAATTCTGGACTTTTACTCTTCCTTTTATCGTCGGTGGCTCCAAGGCTTCTAGCTGTGCAATGATCTCCCTACACCTTTCTGCTTCTCTACTCCAATTGCTCCTTTCAGACACTTGTTAAAACCTACCTCTTTGACAAAGCTTTCGATAATGCGTCTGATGTTTCCATATGTCATTCAGAGTAATACTTTATCTTATAATGCTCCTGCAAGACACTTTGGGACTTTTATTATTAGGTTAAAGTTGCTATATCAAATAAGTTGTTGAATATTTATTTGCCTTGTTCGAGACAGCAGTTAAATGTTCAAGTTTCAATGTCATGACTCATTGTTATCCAAATTACTTCAAAAACTCCCACCAATGCATTTTGAGAAAATAAGCAGAAAATAAATGAAGAGAAGCAGATTGTTGATTCGGAAATTTTCAGTCTCTGAGCCCAGGACACTATCTTTCCTTATGAAAGATATTTACGGCTGTGATTAAATGTGTGACCTCCTACTTTAGATCGTCCCTTTCAATGTTAAACAGATCAAACGTTTCTTGATCAGCTTTTAATATTGATTAATTGAATACCTTCTTCACTGACAGGGTCTAAGATAGATGTCAGGCAACCATATCCACTTTTAAATTTTTTTTAACAGTACAGCACAGTACAGACCCTTCGGCCCATGATGTTGTGCCGACCTATTATCCTACTAAGATCAAAATAGCCTGTATACCCTACATTATACTATCATCCATGTGCCCATCCAAAGTGTCCGACTCCACTACCACTGCCGGCAGCGCATTCTGCACGCCCACCATGTAAGACCTCATTGTATAAAATCATTCTTGTAAATCACTTCTGTCCTCTCTCCAATGCATTCACATCCTTCTTATAGCATGGTGCTCAGAACTACACACAATAATTTTATGCTCTGAATACAGTTCTGAAGAAAACTCATAATGGACTCATAAAGCTTGTTCAAAAGTATCATTTCTCCTTCACATTTTGTAAAATTTCTCCATTGAAGTTTGTTTCATTCAGAAATTGGCCCACCTTACGTAAAGCAAACATTTTCAAACCAACAAATAACAAGTGTTACTTGTCAACATTCTTGCCCTGTTAAACATGTCTCATCTTGTTTCGTTTCAACAATCCTGCTATTTCTGTTCAATTTTGACAATCTTTGTGTTTTTGACCCAAACTATGAATATTCATCAAGGCACAACATGGTTTCTACTACGATTCATTCAAACAACTTAGAAAAGGAGAATTTAATCAAACTCCAACATACTGTCAGATGCAATGAAACTAAATCCACAGATATCATCCTCTCACTATTTAAACAAGAGTATTAAAAAATTGCTTGGAATCGAACAAAAGTGTTATAAAATGTAATCCTTTCAAAATGCAGTCAAAATAATGTACAGTAACAACAAAACTCAATTTTTAACTTCGTTCCCAGAGCAGTAAATAAGCATCTCTTTCATTCAAACATCTTGCAAAACTAATTTCTGTAAATGAATGCTCAAAATCAGTAAGTGACACCTGTTGTCAGTGAAAGGGTTCTCAAGGTCACAGAGGCCTTTTTTTGATTGAAAATTTGCTTGCACCAGAAAGGAACACAGGCAGTAGAAAAATAAATGATCCAGGGACACCTGGAAATTCCAGCCCTCTGTTCTTGATTCTATGTTCAAGGTTTTTAAGAGTTCAGTGGATAACTTCAGCAGTACCTGAAAAGAGGCACTAGAATGGCAGTATGGGACTAACTCACACCCATTCCTTCTATTGCAGGCAGTTTGCCAATTCATAGCATTTGGATCATGTTACAATCCAAATAGGGACTGTTAACATTTAAAGAGAAATCTGAACTTCCAGCAATCAGAATTAATGCTTGTGCAAACAAAAGCAAACTTTATATCATTAAAGAGAGTAAGTACTTTTACCTTAACACAATTGTTTACAGTTACTTAATTATGAATTTTTTTTCACTTCCTACCAAGAATTCCCTCATCCATAAGACGAACCTTGAAGGTTAATTTCTATAAGGCATGCAACAACCTTCCAGAATTCTTTATTAATTTCTCTCAGTATTGTAGCTATTCCCCAAGATAATATTTTATGGAGAATCTTCCATTAGCTTCGTGGTGAAGTGACACTTAACCTTTCATTTAACATCTCATGTTTGTGAATGCCTTGGCTCCCTGTTATGGTTTCTGGCAGATATCCAACAGTCTTCTCATGGCCTTCCAAGCTAAATTTGTTGACTACTTCCTGTCTCAAGGTGTTGTGAAGAATAGCTGTAAATTAAGCAAAGCTTCCTTCTTCATTTTCCCCCAAACAATCTAGACTCACCTCAAGAGATAACAAGGTGTAGAGCTGGATGAACACAGCAGGCCAAGCAGCATCAGAGGAGCAGGAAGGCTGATGTTTCGGGCCTAGACCA
>NC_063334.1:1198739-1231886 GCF_021869965.1 Rhincodon typus | reverse complement strand
TCAGCCTTCCTGCTCCTCTGATGCTGCTTGGCCTGCTGTGTTCATCCAGCTCTACACCTTGTTATCTCAGATTCTCCAGCATCTGCAGTTCCTACTATCTCTAGACTCACCTTAAACTCAATTTACTTTTCACAGAGAACAATATAGTCCCTATTTTCACTGCATATAGTGCAGGCCTGACTAGCAACCTCCTTCTATTGGCTCTCTCGATCCAGTTAGATGCAGTCTGCATGAGGACAAAACAAATTTAGGTGGCATTGCGGACAGTGTAGATGCTAACAAAAAATTACAAAAGGATATTGATGATTAAATGAATGGGCAAAACTGTAGCGTACGGAGTCAATGTAAGCAAGTTATCCATTTAGGACCAAAAATTATAGATGATGGAACTTTCTAAATGGTATGAATGTAAATACAGTGGATATCCAAAGATACTTCAGGGTTCAGATGCATAGGATCTTTAAAATGTCATGAACAGGTGGAAAAAAATAATCAAGAAAGCTAATGGAATGGTGGCCTTTATACTCAGAGGACTGGAGTATAAGGATACAGAAGTTATGCTGCAATTATACAAAACCCTGGTTAGATCCCACTTGGAGGACTGTGAGCTGATCTGGGCACACACTTTAGGAAGGTTATATTGGCCTTGAAGGGAGTACAACATAGATTTACAAGAATGATACCTACACTTCAAGGGTTACATTATGAGGAGAGATTATTCGAATTAGGGACAAAAACAGAATTTGCTGGAGAAACTCAGTAGTCCTGGCAGCTTCTGTGCAGAGAAAGCAGAGTTAACATTTCAGGTCCAGCGACCCTTCATTACTTACTTATTATTTGTTATTCAAATTAGGCCTGTTTTCTTTAGTATTTGAAAAGTTAAGGGGTGATCTGATCGATGTCTTCAAGATATTTTCAGGAAAAGACAGGATAGGCAAAGATAAACTATTGCCACAGGTTGGGGATTCTAGAACTAGGGGTATAGGCTGAGAATTAGGGCCAGACCATGGTTGGATATTAGGAGGCACTTCTTCACACAAAGGGTAGTAGAGGTTTGGAACTCTCTTCCACAAATGGCAATTGATGCTGGACCAGTTGTTAATTTTAAATCTGAGATGGGCACATTTTCATCAAGCACGTGTGTGGAGTTAGGTCACAAATCATTGAATAGTGGAACAGGTTTGAGGGGCTGAATGGCCTACTCCTGTTCCCATGTAACTACAACTGTTTTCTCAGCTAACAGCCTTTTAATTTAAACAGAAGAATCTTCTATCCCCACAGTCCATTTCAATGAAAAGTGGCATGCTTTTGGAAGTCTTCAGAAAAATAACTTTATCCTCAACATAACTTTGATTCTGTAACCAATATGAATAAATTATATTGCTAATAGGGTTTACAAACCCTCCTCCAGATGGTATTATCCCTATCAGGGAATTCACTCATTGCCCAATTGACCCCAACCTCTGCTCATCTGAGAACTAAATACATTGTTTAAATCTTTATTGAGGTAAAAAGAGAATTTCTGGCTCTATCACAACCCCTGTATTAGATCATTCACTGATCAAGTGTTCACATTGTCTACTCTGACCTTGTAATATCATAAACCCAGGCTTGTGTGAGTCACCTTTACATCAGAGTAGAGCTTACTAGTTTCTAATTATCATTTATCTGAAGTTAAAACCTTAATTCCTGAAACTGAAAGTTATATTCTGACATATAAAGACTTATGAACCTCAGATTTGAAACAGTCATTAATGGCCAATTGTAATCCTCAGTGACAAGTGCACAGTACATGATACTGTCACCAACAGCCTATGAAAAAGAACTGGATGAGACCCTAACTGTGGAGGAAGCAGTAACCACTACCAACCAGATGAAGCACAGCAAAGCTCCCAGTGTTGATGGAGCTCCACCTTGAAACATGTGACCCTTCCTTCCTACCAGTCTCTATGTGCTTCTCACGATCTGCTGGGAACAGTGTAGATTTCCACAGGACCTCCATTCATCATTATCATCGTCCCAGACAAAAGCAAAGGAGAAAAGTCAGACTTCAGCAACAACTATCTTTCCACTGCTGGCAAGATTCTGGCTAGAGCACTTGTGACCAGGCTTCTGCCTCATACTGTGGAAGTCAGTCTTCCAGAAAGCTGGTGTGGCTTCAGGACTAAGAAAGACACCAGGGGCACGGTACTTGCATTCAGACAGGGTTAAGACAAGAGTTAACATAGAAAATAGGAGCAGAAATGGGCCATTCAACCCTTCAAGCCTGCTGCACCATTCATTTTGACCGTGACTTATCATTCAACTCTGTACCTTGTTTCCACTTTCTCACTATACCCTTTGATCACTTTAGCCCTAAGAATTATATCTATCTCCATCTCAAAAATGAGTTGTGAGTAAGCCAAAGACCTATTAGTCACTTCTGTATATCTCATCAAGGTATTCGACACTGTGAGCAGAGATGGACCTTTGAAAATGATGATGCAATTGAATGAAAATCAGAGTGGACAAATGAGCTACAACAGTGACTCTCAAGTTTCTCTGAATCTTAGATGGCATGAAACAAGGTTCGCGTTGGTTCTGACTTGATTCATTACCATCTTTGGCATGATGCTGAACAGGCAATGGAAGACCTTGCAGAGGCAGTTCACATAGGCTTCCATACTGACTGAGGGTTGTTTTTAGCCCTGGGCACCTTCAAGCTCACAGAAAGACACAAGAAAATTGCGTCCGTAAAGTTCTTTCCACTGATAACTGCACTGTACTGGCTCACATTCAATCAAGCTGGTAATGTATAGCAACACATTCTTCTGAGATAGTGTAACTCTTCAGACTAAAAATATATGGTGCCAAGTCATGGATCTTGTAGTACTGACATGGAGCTCTGGAACTTAATCCTCTGGGACCCAAACTAAGCATTAATACGCAGGTTATAAGAGAGTAAATGTTGGTTGCTAACATTGTAAATAATAACTTCCATTACTTTGCTGATGATTGAGAGTAGACTGAAGGCGCAAACATTGGCCAAATTGTGTTCATCCAGCTTTTTGGGAACAAGACGAGACAAGACAATTATCCAATTTATCCAGTAGATGTCAATGTTGTGACTGTACTGGAACAACTCTGCAGGGACATGTCTAGTTCTCAAGCACAAATCTCAAGCATTGCTGTTGGGATGTCGTCTGGGTCTCAAAACCTTTGCTGGATCTAGTGTCTTTAACCATTCCTTAATATTGTGTGGAGTGAAGTGAATTGTATTTTGTAAAGAGACAAGGGCCTGGCTCGTTTTGTGGAGAATGGTGAAAATGCTTCAGTCTTTGCACTGGTGCTGGGCTCCACCATCACTGAGGAAGGGGATGATCATGGAGTGGTTTAATTGTCCATTTTGAACTAATGATTACAGCAGCTTACTTAGTTGTGGGTTTACTTTGCATGTATGCGACTAGATAGGTGCCTCATTTTTAGCTATGCCTGCTGCTGGTTTTGGCAATCCTTATTTAACCAAGGTTGGTCTTTAAGCTTGTTGGTAATGGTAGAGTGAGGGATATGCTGGGCCAGTAAGTTACAGATTGATGATGAAATACATTTCTATGATTCAGATGGGACTTCGTTTGGAAGGTAAATGCAGTGACATTCCGCATTTTAAAAAAATTATTGATCAGACACAAGTATCACATGATCAGATGTCATATGATCAGATGCCATGTCATCAGGCATTGCATGGTCATCTGTCACGTGGTCATCCACAACAACTTATATTTATGTAGCAGCTTTAACATAATTTGCATTTGGAAAAGTTCATTGTGTGATCAAACATTCTGGAATGCGAGCAATCCACATTGAGACAGGATGGATGCAAAGAGGTAGATTTTCATGCAGTTGGAATTTATGAAGGTGGAGGCCACTTCATGTTCTGAATAAAAACTAGATAAAAGAAGGAAGATAAGCACAACCAAGGGTAGCCACTTTTACACAGCCAGTCATTAGAAAGGTTTTCCACTGTCTGAGCAGCCGAATTTTACATTTCTTTGCCTAAGCCTGACTTGCCTTGAATTTTTTTTCGGAGGGTTTTTCCCTAGGATTCCCTTGTGATTTCTCTCACCTTTTCTTATCAAACAGCCTTTAACTGGGCAGCCCTGTTTCTGTGCAGAGCTGACTTGTATCCAGATCAGATTCCTGTGCCATTTATATGTTTCTGATGTGATCTCAAGGTACGAAATGGAGAGTGTGTGCTTCCGACTCTGCCATGGGTAGAGAAGCAACATGAGCAGCCCTATCTATGGTAATGCAAAATTGTCTCATTTTCCTGGTGTGTGGCATAAATTACACACAAGTAAAACGAAGCATACTAATGCAAAGTTAAAATGTATTTCTACTATTTCTTCACTATTTTTCTTATTTTATCCACCACGATGTGGGTTTTCTTTCATTTTAGTGCTGGTTGTAATAATTCTTTCAGATGTACAACGGGTATCCCATTGGAAATATTACCATCCCACCTACCTACCCCAGCCCCACTCCTCCTTTCTCTATTTATTTCCCAGCTCCCTTCCCCCTCCCCATTTCTGAAGAAGGGTCCCTACCCGAAACATCAACTTTCCTGCTCCTCTGATGCTGCTTAGCCTGCTGTGTTCCTCCAGCTCCACACTGTGTTCCTCCAGCTCCACACTGTGTTGTCTCTGACTCTAGCATCTGAAGTTCTTGCTATCTCTGGGTTTCCCATTAGAATGTTTCTGAGGGTTTTGCCTGAAGAGGGGTAATCAATAATGATTTTCAAACAAATCCAACTGCCCAGCTTTGCCCACCTGCAGGATATGCTTATCCTTTTGCAGATTGAAATGTAAATTGAGCTTTCATACACAAATTTTGACAACTGAGGGAAGCAACATTTGAAAATCTTACCAAGACCAATACACACCTCAGTGATCTGAAGACAGGAGGTTACAGTTAGTTAAATATCCTGCAGTGCCTCAAAGAGGAGGGGTATTAGTGTCAGGGATGAAAGGAAACAATTAGACCATCCTGCATATAAGCTCCGCAACACAGAAACAAGAATGTTCCTGCTGGTTTCATAAAAATTCAGCGTTCACTGCCAGCCAAGACTGACCACCAGCCAACTTTCCTTTCCTGTTCAACACTCCCCTGCCCCATCCAATAGTTTGCCTGTCCCTCCCCAGGTCTGGAGTCCCTATGCCAGTTCACCACTCGCTATCTGTTGGCCAGCTAAACATTGAAGCCATCAATATGTGCTGAGCTTCTGACACATGCTGCATCATGTCGGGCATTTGTGGTGTCAGGTGCTCAACAGGTCTTTTTAGCCCAGCCTTGAGACCTAATTACAATCAGGTCTCAGGCCAACGGCTTCAGGCGCATGTTCACAAATTCAAAGGCTGTCTCAATGCTTGGAGCTAGCTCAAGTTATTTTATTTACGGTGACCTCAGAAACCATGACCCTGCATTCAATGGATGCATGTAGAAGAATTGGTGCCACATTACCTCTGCCTAGGAGTTTGCGCGAAAATTCTAGGCTTATATAATTGAACTGGGAGCACATTATTTCTTCGCTTGCTACTTTTTCAACACTAATATTGACCTGTCACGACCTGACACACCCAGTAAAATTCACATTCATTGCCATCGCCATTCAACTATTGCTTAATATGGGCATAAACACTCAAGCTGAAAAGCTTCTTTGGAATTCTGGTAGACAAAGTCAACAAGCTGCAGGAAACTGACTGATAGTTGTCTCTTTTTTCCCCTCTATTATCATCATCAGCCATCTCAAAGAGAGGTCATGTTGAATTTTCTGCAGGTCAGTGGTGATCAGATAATTACACCTTACAGCCATTTGTTGCTTAAACAGATGCTTAGATTTAATAAAAAAAACCACACCATTTCCTTCACAGTGTTGACTTATTACAAATAGGGAGTGGATTCCCCATTCATATATGTACTACTGAGTGAACTAACTTTTCAATACACAACACAATGACAAGTTACGAGACTTTAATAGATTGGATCTGAAGTTATTTTTATTGAATATATGTTACATGATTATTTTATTGACCTTTATCTTAAAGTCCCTTCCCCTGCCTTTGGAAATTTAAACATAATAATATGATGACCAAACTTAGATTCCATGTGAAACAAAAACCTGCAATATAAAACACGTTTTAACAAACCAAAAATATTTTTCTTTAATTTCTCCTCTCAGGCAGGCACAATCTTGTACTTGGTTACAATAAGACTTTATTGCTCAAGTGACCACTTTTCATATGTGAACCTAAATAGCAAGTGCCTACATACTAACGTGAGACAATAGTTAAACCATCCTATATTTAGTTAATATACAGATGCTGATAGTATTTGCTGCATAGAAATGTGCAGTAGGAGCCCTGCCTGATTTTTTTTCTTCTTTTTCCCAGGATTCAAACAAAATCACCTCATTTGACATCAGCTCACTCAATTTATGCATAGGATTAAACTTGCAACTGTCTGGTCAATATTTCTCACTGATAATATTGTCACCCACTGAGCCACAAAATCAGCTAACAAAGCAATGTTTATTATATGGGCACAAAAACAAAGTTGCTGGAAAAGCTCAGCAGGTCTGGCAGCACCTGTGAAGGAAAAAACAGAGTTAACGTTTCGGGTCGGGTGACCCTTCCTCAGAACTGGAGATGCCCCAGTTCTGAGGAAGGGTCACTGGACCTGAAACATTAACTCTGTTTTTTCCTTCACAGATGCTGCCAGACCTGCTGACCTTTTCCAGCAACTTTGTTTTTGTTCCTAATTTACAGCATCCGCAGCTCTTTTGGCTTTTATTTATTATATGGGCAATGAGATATCAGATAAAAAAAAATTATTTTGATTTCTCCGCTGCACTTAGTTAAGACTTATTAAGAAAACCTTTCTTAGTTTAAATATTATTTATCACAGAAATGGAGCTCCTAAACCACAATTTTTCAAGAAGATTTACATATTATAGCTCACTATGGTGCTCATAACCAGTTGGGAGTAAAATTGCTGACTTCTAAGGAGACAATTAAAACATGCAACATCAATCAATGTTAATAAATTCATCCTAAACACTGTACATAGATACTCAATTCATAATTTGCTTGTTTTGGACATGAATATAATATAGAGCACATTATAAATTGGTCAGGAGCATCACAACCATTAGGAGCAGAATCACCAAATATAGGGGACACTTTAAAGCAGTGGTAAGGTACTTAGAACACATGTTGAGAAGTGTTTCATTTCTAAGGCAATCCTCTGTCTATGTTTGTTCTCAGAAACTTAGTATTAAATTCCTTATTTATTTCTGTCACTGTCAGTGCAATTATTGAATAAATTATTTAAGCTCTTATTATAAATTGTTAATTTTGTAGAAGTAATTTGTAAAGATATTATAGAGATATTTGAAGGGATTCATGCTACTCCCTCCCTACACCTCTATTTAGATTTTTTGAGGACATCATAAGGTTATTATTGATGAGGAGGTAAATACCTTTAAGCATTATCCTAAAGTGAAATTTGCTATTATAGTTTAGTTTGATGGACCTGCAAGACAGGCCAGATTTGGTGGATGTGACCATTTCATCTTTAGACTGGTGATTAGATAACTATTTACATTTCCTGCAACAAATAATCCTCTGATGCAAGTATCTCTTGAAACATTCGCTTCAAGGAAAAAAAAAGGAATGACACTGTTTTCACTGTCCATTCTTCCTCAGATTTAGTTCATCATATTTATGTGAGCACTTTAAAAATGCTATCCAAGCAATCTCATTTCCTTGCTCTTACCTGGTAACCATGAAAATTTTGACTTTTTGAGTATATGTGATGCAAGGTTGAGAGATTTATACGTATTTTAATGCCAATTATTTTAGAGTATGGATTTTGAGTTAGTGGCATGTGGGTTTGATCTGTGTCTATGAAGGGGTATTTCTAGAGCCATGATGATTGAACAAAAACAGAATGAGATATGGTTTTTGGAGACTATAGGGATTTTTCTTACATTGGGAGAATTTTACAAGTGAACAGAGCAAACCATGATAGGTTAGAAGGTTGTGGAATTTTTTTTGGTTTAAGGAAACAACCATAACTTGAAAAAAGCCTTTTAGTGTTGGGTAGTTTTGCAGAGTTCTTGGCTAAAGCTGGATGCGTAAAGCAGATACTTCTGATGAAAGGCTATGGTTTTGGATGGTTAATAAATATCTCACCTCACTGTAACTCAATGTTTCTTTTGAAAGGCTCGGACTAGAAGTGCCTGGTCAAAACACTGAAGAGGTTATTTGAAGCTGAGAAAGTCTAAGCTCAGTTTTATGAATTCTCTCAGATTTTCAAGACCGGGAGTTGGAGCCACAGTTAAATGAAATCCAGCAGATGCGGTAGAGAAGGGTATTACCTCTGGTGTGGCGACTGTAAAGAAATACTGTCAGGATTAAGTGGATTATTTTTTACGATGTGTTTTGAAATCTTTCAACTTGTGCTACATGTTAAAATAAAACAAAGAACTAGAGATGCTATAAATTTGAAACAAAAACAGAAATTTCTAGAGAAACTCAGCAGGTCTGGCAGCATCTTGAGGAGAGAAAGCAATGTTACCATTTCGAGTCTAGTGACATTTCTTCAGAACTCTTATGTGTACTTTGGTTTATTCTATTCTATTTTCATTTATTTTGCACAATAAACTTTTGTTACATTTTAAAAATGTCAAATCTGCAGCTTTGCATTTTTGTGTTTCAGTAAAAGACCACCTTGTTAAAAACTGAACAAAAAATATACCAGCGTTTAGTCAGATTTCACTTGTCCAGTAATAACAGATGAGTATATATCAAGAATGCTGCATGCACACACTAGTTCTGAGTATGCACCACATACAATATTAGTCTTAAGTCCATTGTGAGTAGATCATGTGAATAGAAAATATCCATTTATAAATATTGGGGATTGTAACAGATTTTATCTTTGCCTACTAGGAAGGAATAGAAATGTTAAACATGCCAAAGTAGAGCAGTTCCATCCCTGTGATATCTGACATTAAGCCACCTATGTATCTATGCAAATTATGATTCATGATGTCAGGAGGACACAAATCATATTTCAAATTGAGCTTGAGTTGGGAAGCTGCCAGGGTTGGAAGCAGTCGTCAGCAAAAAGATCTTTATTTTAAACTATTTTCCTTGGATTGAAGTGGAGAAGGAATGTTACTTTGCGCTTCACATAGAAAGTCACTACCATCCAGAACCCATTCCCATGCTCATCCCTACCCATTAGCTCATCATGTTATAGGTATTGTGTTTAATGGGCATAGAGACGTGGAGGTCATATGACTACAGCAAGCCATCCAGCACATTAAGAACAATTGCATTTCTGCAAACACTTCCCTTTTCACAAACAAAAACTAAATGAAGAACAAAAACAAAGTTGCTGGAAAAGTTCAGCAGGTCTGGCAGCATCTGTGAAGAAAAAATCAGAGTTAACGCTTCTGGTCCGGTGACCCTTCCACAGAACCAGACCCAAAACATTAACTCTGATTTTTTCTTCACAGATGCTGCCAGATCTGCTGAGCTTTTCCTGCAACTTTTGTTTTTGTTTCTACTTTACAGCATCTGCAGTTCTTTCAGTTTTTAAAAACTAAATGAATGTATGCACTTTCAGTTTCAGGAATACACATTACCCAGGAGAGTCACATGAAATATTATCATTCATGAACACCAAAAAAAGTACTGTGTGTTAACTCCAGTCAGTTACACATGTGTCAGTCGCTGCAGATGCACTTTTTACATAGTCTTGAAACCATGTGGGTTTCCTAATGGTATGTACATACATTTTCATTGACTGTTTGTTTGATAACACCTAGGAAGGAGCAATTTCTTCCCCAAGGAGTGTCATTTCCAGGATCAGCGCTATTATAGTGGTAAGCGCTGTTGCTGATCAATGTCTGTTGCTGGGCAGCAACTGCCCTCTGGGACTGAAGGTCATTCTGTCCTCTGTAGATGGTCAGATCACATCCTCCTGATCAGCTTCTAGCAGTGAAGCCTCTCTCATTGTGTGTAGATATCTATAGTTGTGGCAGTATGTCTGGTTATTAAGGGCAGCTGATAGTGTAGTGGCACTGTCATTGTACTAGTTATCCAGAACTTCTAGCTGTTGCTTTGAGGAGAAGATTTCAAACCCCATCATAGCATTTGTTAAAAGTTGATTTCAATAAACGCCTGGAATTAAAACATTTCACTTAAAAGCAACCACTTGTTGTCAATTGTCCTTAGAATAACATCTGGTTCACTGATGCCCTTTAGGGAAGAAAGTCTGCCATCCTTACATGGTCTGACCTACATGTGAGTCCAGATCCACAATGATATGGTTGACTCATAACTGCCTTCTGGGCAATTAGGGATGGGCAATAAATGCTGCCTAGCCAGTGACACCTACATGCTAGAATTTCTTTTTGTTTAAAAAAAGTCACGATCAGTGCGTATGATGAAGGTGATAAATGCTCAAACAGGTCTAAAGTTGCCATGTGGGCTGACTTGAATGAGGCAAACATATTTACTTTGATTAGATTGTAGTGGAGATTTGCAAGGGTGTTGCCTGGAGCCTGTTAGCTCTGAAGGGAGGCTGGATAAGCTTGGGTTGTTTTCTTTAGAGCAGAGAAGAGTGAGAAGGGACCTGACTGAGTTTTTTAAGGTTATAAGGGGTAAGGACGGAGCAAATAGAAAGCAGCTGTTCCCTTTAGATGGTGAGTTCTCCTTTTCAGAATGGCCCATTAATAGGAATATACTTACTCTGAAATATTTCCTTAAAAACATATCACCTACAAGATGCACTGCATAAAATCACTAAGCCTCCTGAGGCAGAACCTTCCAAATCCATGACCGTTGCCATCCAGAGGGACAAGGGCAGCAGACACATGGGAACACCATCAGCTACAAGTTCTCTTCCAAGTCACTCACCATCCTGGCTTAGGAAATATACAGTTCCCTCAGTGTTGTTGTGTCAAAATCCTGAAATTCCCTCCCTGATGGCATTGTGGGCACCTACAGCAAATGGATTGCAGCTGTTCAGCTCTTCTCAACTAGGGATGGGCAATAAATATTGGCACTGCCAGTAATGCCCACATCCATTGAATGAGCTTAAAAAAAAACTCTGCGATCTGATTGCACTAGACCCACAGGGCTGAGCATGATCCACTCCCCAGCTGTTGTGATACTGACCCCTGACTGCCAAGCAGACAAATGACCATCCTAGGCCCCTGGAATGATACTGGAGGCTGCCCTTGTCTTGTGTTGGAAGCTGCTCCCTGAAGAGTGTCTCCATGGACTTGATTGAGAACTACCCCTTTTAAGATTGAGAGACATAGCCATTTGATTGATGCATATGAACTATATGTAAGCTGCTGCAACATGGTGCGGGTTGACGAGCATGGTGACACAGTAACATGATCACCTCTTTGTCTGATGACTGTTGACAACTATTCAAGCTACCTGTCTTTGTGTCTGATTAACCAGTGAGGCAAGACTAAAAGTGCTGCATTCTTTCAGCTCTTACAGGACAAAAGGTCAAGGCAAGGCAGTGATGCTGTGAGCATTCATGTAGGCACAAACACTGTGAGTGCTAAAAGAGCAAGTAAACATGCCCTGAGACCACACCCTTATCCAAAAGAGGAGTCAGGTGCCTGTCCTGGTCTGAAAAGTGTCCTGGAAGGCACCGACGCACTCAAAGTTCTGCAGCAGAACCAGATTGCAAGTGGGTTTGGAAATGGGCCATGAGGGTGATATGTATCCAACATCCAGGTTCAGTGTCACTGCCCATGGAGTGTGCCCTGAGATGTAGGTGACTGCTGTCTAAGATGGAAGGACAGAGAAGCAGGAGATGAGCTGGAGTCACCAGGTACCCACTCGGACTTGTCTCTGTCAAGTTTCTATTCGGTGATGAAGGGGAAATAAATGAGGTGAGATTGGGTAATAACGAAGCACTCTTTCATGTAAATTGATCTTGTCAAACATTAGTGAGATTCATATCCCGCCATTTAACACTTGGTTGGAGAATAGGACTTCCTGCTTTTGACAGAGAATCGCATTCCTGCTGATCTCATCACATTTCCCCGACTTTCCTGCCAATGCCCATGTTGTTCAGGGGCTGGGAAGTTTCCACCCCATAAATCTTTTCCTTTTCCTTTCTGAATTCCTGACATAAAAAGAGGAAACCTGCAGGTGCTTGTAACCAGAAATAAAATGCAGTTCTTGTGGTTTAATGTTTCCGCCATGTTGGCTGTCTCACTACAGTCACACATTACACTGTCCGCTATTTCAGTGGTCCAATGCTTTCTAATACAATATTTCTATTTTTATTTATCAATAAAGGAATGAGTTGAAGTTAACATTTGTACAAACACAAATTACTTCTGATTTTCTGGAATTACTGTTAGGATTTTGTACCAGATCTTGGTGTGAACTTCCCAATGTGTGGTCAGACAATGAGGAATTGTTTGTTAACCCAAAATGCTAGTCACTGATGCGCAATGCCTTGGCTGAGGAACAAACCAAAACCTTCCTCCACACCACCCGTCACACAGACAGAAGGTGGTGCAGTTCTAAAAATGTCAGTGAAGTGGTAGTTTAGGAGAGGTGATGGCCTAGTGGCATTATCGCTAGACTGTTAATCCAGAGACCTAGGTAATGTTCTGGGGACCTGAGTTTGAATCCTGCCACGGCAGATGGTGGAACTTGAATTCAATAAATATCTGGAATTAAGAATCTAATGATGACCATGAACCCATTGCCAATTGTTGGAAAAATCCATCTGGTTCACTAATGTCCTTTAGGGAAGGAAACTGCCATCCTTACCTGGTCTGGCCTACATGTGACTCCAGACCCACAGCAATGTGGTTGACTCTTAACTGCCCTGTGGGCAATTAGGGATGGGCTATAAATGCTGCCTAGCCAGTGATGCCCTCATCCTGTGAATGAATAAAAAAAAATCCAGAACCCTAGCCAAATGTGGTGGGGCCATACGTTTAAATCCTACCTCGCAGACTGTGAAATTTGAATTCAATTAAAACATGGGGATTGTTTATCTTAGAAAGGAGAAGGCTAAGAGGAGATTTGATTGAAGTTTTCAAACTCATGAGGGGTCTGGACAGAGCAGACAGAGAGAAACTGGTCCCTCTTAGAAAAAGGATTGGCAAAGAGAGGGAATGGATCTAAAAGGTAATTTGCAAATGAAGCAAAATTGACGTGAAGAAAGAAAAACTTGCCACACAGCATGTAGTTAGCATGCACTGCCTGGACATGCAGTACAGACAGGTCAAGGTGAATCATTCGAGAGAGTGTGTTAGGTGATCATTTGTACGGAAATATTATTATTCAGGGTCATGTGGAAAGGGCAGTAGAAAGGCATTCAGTCATTATGCTTAGTGGAGACATGATAGGCTCCAGCACTGTAACTATTCTGCTATTCTGTGGTGTGGCCAAAATGCTATCAGCACATACTTGCCATTTTTCACGCCCAGGCAGCCAATACAATAGAATCTACGCAGTCTACTACTGCAAACATGTGAACAAAGTAGCAGCAAAGAGTATGCTTCCCAGCTTCACTAGAACTGGTGAAGACATGTTGTAAACATGACCCTGTACATGGACAATAAGCAAGATGAATTTTTAGTCTTGTATCTTCCAAATCTGTGTATGCCTGTTATCATAGAAACAGTGACAACCATTTCTCCATTCTAGAAGTCTTACAGTGACATTTGAAATTTTGCTCCTTTGCATGTTTAAATTTAACACTCTTTTATCATTTTGCTCAATGTAAAACATATTACCTCGGATCAAAATCAACAGAAATGCTTCATATTTATCACAGATGCGATCTCTGAAAGTAGACCAGAGAAATAATCTTCAGTAAAAACTAGGAGAACTGCAGATGCTGGGAATCAGAAGGAAAAAACAAAAATTGCTGGAAAGGCTCAGCAGGTCTGGTGACATCTGTGGAGAGAAATCAGAGTTAATGTTTCGGGTCCAGTGATCCTTTGTCAGAACTCTCAAGCATTGGCTGAGACCACATTTAAGTTAGATCACAGAGTACATGAACACCAGGGCTGTAAGGGGCATCCATTCAAATGTGAAATTACCGCTGATCATATTGTATGAAAAGAAAAAGGACCTGTAATTCTCAGATATCTAAAATTAAGTTAGAAATTATACGCATCAATCAGCATCTGTGATGAGAAAGAAAACTTCTGACAGATCATGTTGTATCACCCATCAGTAGAACTGATATGTGAATGATGACTGAGAATTCTTTATAAAAGGTAGAAAAATAAATGATAATTAAATATTGAAAAGTACTTTTAACAAGCTGCACTGGACACAGTTAAAGTTAACATTTCATGTTCAATATCTTTAACCATCAGCATGTTTCCTTTTTAATTGCCCTCAGTATTTACTTGTGGTCAGATTTCAAAGGTGCCTTGCATATGTCAGGCTCAGATAGGTCAGCTGCTGCATTTAGAGAATTGAATGTTCAATTAGACATCCATCATAAGTAAACTCTACATTTTTCCACATGTCCAGTGCTTTAAGATCACCTATCCCATCCTCAGTAGACCCATTTATTGGTAAGGCTACCCCTAATTTTTAAATGCATTTGTACATGTTAATAGCAGCAGAACGTCCTAAGAATCAGAATATCAAATTAAAATCTCCAGTTGTCTGTGCTTCATTCAATGACAGATGTCAAATTTTCTCTTACCTTCAATTTGTTCACTTAAGCTGCCCCTGCAACAACCCTGAAATTCCCTATGACATGACACGGTAGTTCTCACTGAATATCTGGCAGCTTGTCTTGCAACGTTAAACTCGAGAACTTGCCATTAATAGGTCAAAGGAGTAGAACTGCCAAGGATCAGTGAATTCTTCAGATTTGATTTGAGGGCAGACTACTTAAAATGCCCTTTGCATTTATGACATGCTCATGTTGGTATAAATGTGAGACTGAATCTCATTTTATTCTAATAAAGTTGTTCCTGATTTTCCTTTTTGAAAGAAAAATATTTTTCATTTGTAGATTTTCATTTGTGTCTCAGTATGACTATTGAAACTATAGTCTCCAAGCCCCTTGTTATGATTTCAAGATTATATTTATCTTTTTCTCAAACCGTAAACCCAAATATTTACAAAAAGAATGAAACCACAAAGAGTTCAGTTTAAAACAGGAATTTTGTCACACTGAAAATCAAATAACATTATTCCTAATAACATTTGTAAATAGTTGGTTACATTAAATGATTACAAAAGCACAATAAACACAATTACTTATAACAGTACTCTAAACAGAGCATCATAACTCCACTTTCACACACCAAAACTCAAGCTGGATACCCATCAAAAGTTGAAAGATTAGCCTTTAAAGCTGGTTTGTGCAAAGGTTGAGATTTCTTGAGGGTGGCTCAGTGGTTAGCACTGCAGCCTCACAGTGCCAGGGAGCCAGGTTTGATTCCAGCTTTGGGTCTGTTTGGAGTTTGCACATTCTCCCCATATCTGTATTGTTTCCGCCAGGTGCTCCGGTTTCCTCCCACAGTCCAAAGATGTGCAGGTTAGGTGGATTGGCCATGCTAAATTGTCCTGTAGAGTCTAGGAATGTACAGGCTAGGTGGATTAGACACGGTAAATGCAGGGTTATGTGGATAAGATGGGTCTAGGTGGGTTGCGCTTTATAGTGTTGGTGCAGACCTGACGGGCTGAATGGCTTCTTTCCACACTTTACGGATTTTATGATTCTTGGGCCCTTCACTTACTTCCAACAACGTTATCCATTCAAATCTCCTCCAATGTTCCTAGGGGTCGAAACTCCCTGTTTTACTCAGACATCCCTTGCATCTTAAACACAGGCAGCTCAGTCAGTATACTCCAGCTTCCAATATTCTGCAATTCTGAAATTTTTCATCCAAGTCTCTCTATCTCTTTCTTTTCAGCTTGGATAGAAGGCGAACAAACTATTGGGAGTCTTCTGGTTAACGTGAGTTTTAAACCATTTTAGCCCACACACAAATTTTCAATTGGACATTATTTGAAAGAGATATTATATTCTGTGGCTAGGAATGCAGTGGTAGTTGGCTGGAAGTTGGCAAGTAAAGGTCCTTGTAACTAGGTGTCTTTAAAGAAAGGTTTTTAAGAATTATTCTTGTGACATACATTGGAGATGAATTCCCTCTTCCAATCATTAACTTAAATGTTAGAGGTACCAAGAGATGACCAACCAGGAATGGAGGGTTTGAGTTGGAAGGAGAGGCTGTACAGGCTGGAATTTCTTTTCCTGGAGTGTAGGAGGTTAGGAGGTTTATAAAATCATGAGGGGTATAGATGAGGTGAATGGCAGGTGTCTTTTCCCTACGGTGGGGGATTTCAAGACTAGGGGCATACTTTAAAGGTGAGAGGAGAGAGATTTAAAAATGACATGGGGGCAATTTTTTTTAACACAGATAGTGGATCGTGTGTGGAATGAACTTCCAGAGGAAGTGGTGGATGCAGGTATACTTACAACATTTAAAAGACATTTAGATAAGTACATGAATAAGAAATGTTTGGAGGAATATGGACCAAGTGCAGGCAGGTGGGACTAGTTTATCTTAGGATTATGGTCAGCATGGACTGGTTGGACCAAAGGCTCTGTTTCCGTGCTGTATGACTTTATGATTCTATAACCCTCCAGATATTGCTGGATTCACTCTTGTCAATTATCTCCAGTGACGATGGACTTATCACTTTAATCTGCTCAGCAAATGGCATTTATATATTTGTGGAGAGGAGGAAGGGACTGAAGAACACATTCTTCAGCAGAAGCCAGGGGCACAGAAATGCAGAGGTCCTAACATAGTCTTTTCTGGAAAGAAAAACATGGCTGGCCAGATTGATATGCTGGCAGCTGCCAGGGAATAAAAACTAGCTCTCTAGATGGCTGCAAATGGTGAGTTTTGGGATGGCACCCAGTAATCAAGAAAGATCACTGGGCGCAAGACTGGGCTTTGGAGTGTGGAGTGTGACGATGTCACAGGCTCAGGGTCAGTGAGGAGAGGCTGCCCTTAGCACCAGATCTGAGTCAGGGTGGAGCACCCGTCCTAGTTCACAGGTAGAGTAACTTTGTAAAAATAACCTGCTTAATCTGACTGCTCCCACTTAGCTACCACATTTTCACGTTAAAAACTGTGAAAAATTGCCCTTGCCATCTGACAGCAAGACACCATTGCAACCCACTGCAACGATAGGATAAGAAATGTGCATGCAGTGGTTTAGGATCATCTTTCATACCTCGTGTTTAACAGTGTTCACCCCAACCATCTCTGTCTGTCCTGACGGTTAATCCCATCCCCACTATTTCTGGGACATTGATACAAGTTGCAATAAGATAAGGCACAGTTCGTACAGAAGTTTATGGAACTCACCACTGATGACATACTGCTCTGAATCTTCAACAAAATGATGATGGCGACTGGTTCTTGTTGGGAATTATTCCTTCAAAAACCAAGAGAGGGCAAAAATAAGTGAAAAATAGATCACAATAACAAGGATTCCTCTCAAAAATGGATTTGTTTAAAAATAATTGATTAAAAAGTTATCAAACAAACAAAGCACAAATTGAATTCTTAATAATCTTGTTAATTATGAGTCATTTTACCAAAGTAGTTCATTTGAAAATTATCTGAAAAGCAACTGCTTTAATCAGTATGACAATAGTTACACTATTGTTTGTTTTTATCAATCTATTACTGATTATTGTTCCAGTATATAACATGGTGAGACAGCATTTATCAGACACCTTCAGTGTTGAATGGTACTGTGTCTTTAACAGATAGTGTCCTCTATGCATTTATACAGAGTAATGGTATTTTTATGGCCTCTGACCAGTGGAGAATATAAGGCTGTGGTCTGCATGCTGTGCAGTTAGTGCTTATTTGTGCTAATCTCATTTTCCGTAACAGCAATGGAATAAATATTCGTATGTGAATTGTACCATTTAGTATCATTTCCTGACCAACAACAGCTATGTTAATGAGTACATATGGAGTGCCTTAGGGTCATTAGTTGATTAAAAAAAAAACAGACATGACCCTCTCTTTGCTGGTATGAAATCTTTAATGGATCTTTACATTATCTCTCTCTCCTATTCACACCAGGAGATGACATTAGTGTCCTCTTTATGGTTATTGTCCTGTGGATACTAGCAGCTAACAGCATATTATTAAACTTCCATCCAAAAGCACTAACAGCCATACTTTTCCCCCTTTGGTGCAGTACATACTGGTACCACAATATAAAAGAATACCAATAGGCCAAGAAGGATGACAGAAATTTTTCCTAAAACCATAAAATAATTTAATTTAGAAGAAAAAATCATTGGTTTCTTCAAGAATCAAAGTGGTTAGATCTTCATTTGTAGTGATAATTTGCTTGCAGCTAACTGAAAAATGCGCTCATCGGAAAATCACTGTGGAGCTATTGGTCAGTGTCACCACCAGAGGGCTCTATTAGTTTGAGTTAGCTTTCAGTTGACATGTATAGAAGTTTAGTTAGGCCACATTTGGAATATTGTGCTCAGTTCTGGTTACCACACTACCAGAAGCATGTGGAAGCTTTGGAGAAGGTACAGAAATGGGTTACCAGGATGTTGCCTGGTTTGGAGGGTATTAGCTATGAGGAGAGATTGGATAAACTTGCTTTGTTTTCACTTGAAAGTTGGAAGGATGAGGGGCGACCTGATAGAAGTTTATAAAATCATGAGAAGCATGGACAGAATCGATAGTCTGTGTCTCTTTCCCTGGGTAGACATGTCAATTACTAGGGGTCATTGGTTTAATTAGAGTTTGAGTTTGAGTTTGAATTTGATTTATTTTGTCACATGTACCAAGATACAGTGAAAAATAGTGTTTTGTGCGCTATACAGGTAGATCATACCATACAAAGTGCATCAGAGTAGCAGAATAGAGTGCAGAATTCAGTGTTATAGCCACAATGAAGGTGCAGAGAGACAGATCAGAATTAACATTTGAGAGGTCCATTCAGAAGTCTGATATCAGCAGGGAAGAAGCTGTTCTTCAATCTGTTTGTACGTGTTTTCAAACTTTTTTATCTCTGCCCGAAGGAAGAGGGTGGAGGAGGGTATAACCGGGGTGGGAGGGGTCTTTGATTATGTAGGTTGCTTTCCCAAAGCCGCGGGAAATATAGATGGAGTCAATGGATGGAATGCTAGTTTGCGTGAAGGATTGGTCTCTGTTCATGACTCTGTAGTTTCTTGCAGTCTTGGGAAAAGCAGTTGCCATGCTACACTGTGATACATCCAGATAGGATGTTTTCTACGGTGCAGCTATAAAAATTGGTAAGTCTTTGTAGACATGCCGAACTTCCTTGGCCTCCTGAGCATGTAGATACATTGTTGTGCTGGGGAAAGTTTAAAGGAGATGTGAGAGGCAGATTTTTTTTTTACGCAGAGAGTGGTAAGTGCCTGGAATGCACTGGTGCAGCTGGTGGAAACAGATACAATAGCAACATTTCAGAGGCAGATATGCTGATAGGCAAGGAATAGAGGGATATGGATCGCATAGAGGCAGAAGGTTTTTAGTTTAGAAAGGCATCATGTGTTGGCACAGTTTTGGTGGGCCGAAGGGCCTGTCCCTGCACTGTACTGTTCTTCATCCAGTCTCAGCAATGTTAACAAAAGCTCCTACAATCAGATGCAGAGTGACTTTACCACACAGATAATTTATAAAAGATTTTACTGAATGTTTGAATAGGATTTGACATTCTTATTGATAATGAAAAGAAAAAAGAAGTAGCAAAGTTGTGAAAGGCCACTGTAAAAGAATAAAACAATACATGAGCGATTGCTTTAAATTTAATTTATAGTTAATTTGCAGGAATTCCTTGCCACAGAGAACGTGGGGTCAGAGTCCTTGTGTATATTTAAGGCTGAGATAGATAGATGCTTGATCAGTCAGGGGTTATGGGGAAAGGGCAGGGAAGTGAACGTGAGGAATGTCAGATCAGCCAAGACCCTGTTGAATGGCAGAGCAGGATTGAGGGGCAAAACAGCCTACTCTTGTTCCTATTTCTTATGGAATATACTTTTGCAATTCCAGTTAAGGTGCATGGTTATTTCCGGGGCAATGAATCATTTTCAATTTAAACAGTCTGTGCCAGTATCGAGTACTAATCTTCAACTACGCCTGACTTAGTCATGTGAAATACAGCCGTTTTTACCTCTTCCACAACAATGTGCCTCGACTGCAACCCTAGCAGAATAAACCTCTCCCTGATATTTCAGTGTGATAATGTCCCACACCAGATTGATGTTTTCCTCATTTTATAAAACAGGGATTAATATTTTTCCTCTGAGATTGCCAGATGACTCAACTATGTTCCATTAAGCACATTAGTTCCAATGAGGCAAGAACAGAGCTAGGCAGGACTGGCTGGAAAAAGAAGTTGCCATGACAAACTGTAACACAACAATGGGATACCTGCAAAGAGCAAACGGCTCTGTTACTGTTGAGGTAGATTCCCTCAAACGGGAAACAAGGACAAACAAAGCTAGTATTCCTTGGACAACAAAGGTGGTAGAAATTAGCATTGGAAAGAAAACAAAAATGGGCTAATGATATGTGTAAGGCAGAAAATAAAGTTAAGAACCAAGAGGAATACAAAAGGTTTTTGGGGTGTATAAAAGCATAGAGGATAAGCAAAGAGGAATCAGGAGAAGAGACTAGTGGCTAACATAAGGGGGATCCCAAAGTCTTCTGTAGGGGAATGAATGGAAAGGAAGATAGAAAGGAGATGGTCAAAGAAGGAGTAGAGAAGATAAAAGAGCAAAAAGGGAATTTACACCTGGAGGCAGGTGCATGGCTGAGGTGTTAAATTAATATGTTGCATTAGTCTTCACAAAAGACGATGGTACTGCCCAGGCCGAGGTGACAGAAGAAGAAACTGTCCAAGAAGGGCTTAAAAATCAGTAAGGGAGAAGTCTGGGATAAACTGTCGGTACTTAACGGTGACAAGACACCAGGACTAGATGAGATGCACCTGAGGATATAAGGAACCGCAAGTAGAAATTATAGGGGCACTGGCCTCAATCTTTCAGTCTTCCCTGCACTGAGGGAGGTGCCAAAAGACTGGAGAATCGCAAGGGTTATGACCTCGTTCAAGAAATGTGGCAAAGATAATCCCACCAATTACAGACCAGTTAGTTTAACTATGGAGGTGGGGAAGCTTCTAGAAACAATTATTTGGGAAAAAACAAGGAGCAACGTTAGAAGGGGTGGTTTCATTAGGAAGAGTCAGCATGCTTTTCAAAATGAGAAATAGTGTTTGACTGACTTGGGAAATACTGTTTAACTAGATTGATTTTTTTTGTTTGAAAGGGTAGCAGAAAGGCTCAATGAGAGTAATGCTGTTGATGTGCTATTAATGGAACAGTTTTGGAGGAAGGTTTATAGTCAAGTTCCTCAGGTATCAGCATTGGGAATCTTGCCTTTCTGATATATCAATGACTTAGATATTGGAGTACAGGAGACAGTCTCAAAGTTTGCAGGTGACACCAAACTTGGAAGAATTGTAAGTTGTGAGGAGGACAGTTTGGAACTCCAAAAGGTCATTGACAAGTTGGTGAAGAGGGCAGATAGGTGGCAAGTGAGGTTCAATACAGAGAAGTGCGATATGATACACTTTGGTGGGAAGAACATTAAAAGACAATATAAAATGGGGGCGGGGTGGGGGTACAATTCTCAGGGGAGTGGGGTGCAGGAGCAGAGGGACCTGGATTTTTTTATCTGCACAGGTCATTGAAGGCAGGAGGATAGGTAGAGAGAACAGTTAATAAACCATACAGTGTTCTCAACTTTATTAATAGAGGCATAGAGTACAAGAGAAGGGAGGTTGAACTTGTGCAAGACATTTGTTAGATTTCAACTGAACTATTGTGTACGGTTCTGGGGTCACAGAGTGCAGAAGCAGTTTTACAAGAATAGCTCCATGAATGAGAAACGTCATAGATTGGAGACGTTGGGACTGTACTCCAACTGAGGCTGAGCGGAGATTTGATAGACATTTTCAAAACCATGAATGGGCATAGATTTAAAATGATGTGCAAGCGAAGGAAGTGTAATGTGAGTGAAATAAAAACTCTCTCACAGCAGGTAGCTAAGGCTTGGAATGCACTGCCTGGAAACGTAGAGCTGGCAGGTTAGTTCAAGCATTCATGAGGACATTGGATAATTATTTGGATATCTAAACAAACGACTGTTTAATGGTGTACAAGGGTCTGGGGAAGAAAGGAGATTGCCACAAGGTAATGATACTCGAATTGAAGATGCAGTGCAGCCATGGTGGGCTGAATAGCCTCCTTCTGCAGCTTCTGCTGGAATTGTGATTTCACTCGTGATCATATGGAAAATTGAGCCATCATGGACACTATTGAAATGACTGCATTTTCCTTGAGAAATTTCTGCAAGACATTCAGGCTCAGGAAACAAATTGCCAATGTCAATGCCCTGCCTCCATTTCTCCTGGTTACATTCTGTAGGCTTCATGTGAAGCAAGCTGCATTGAATTTTTCCACTTTCCATCCCAGTAGTACAGGATATAATTGTCTAGTCAGATTGTCTAGTTATAATGATGGCAAAACTGAAAGTGTGCACCATCATTATGAAGCCTATGCCTTGCAGTAACCATTTCCTGTACATGTAAAGTGTACCCCCCACTGGGGCTCCCTGGATAGATATGTGGCACCTCTCTAGGTAACCCACCTTTAAACCCTCTCGCACAGGCTCTTAATGTCAATAGTCACTCCTTTTTACCAAGCATCCCAACTGGTGCCCTACCTGAGCCCCTCAGCATTGTCAGACTGCCTGTGGACCCAGCAGCTCTCTAAAACAGGATATCCTCTCATGTTGGAGGGCGAAAGTCTTGCCTTAAAAGTATTTTACCCTGTCCCAGTGTTAAATGGCTCAATGGTAGCCATCAGGGCAGTGGATGCATTTCCACACTCTAACCTTCTAAACTGGGGAAGCAGGGATCAAAATTGACTGTGGTGCTTAAATATCATTAGAAAATTGTCAACAGATTTTCATGGTCCCAATTGCGACAGACTAGGTGCAGGATCAGAAAGATTCCAATTCTGATTCAGCTTTTGGTCATTTTCACAAGGGTGGATAAGGGAAGGAATCATAGAACCCCTACATTTGGCCCATTGGGTCCACACTGAACCTGTGAAGAGCATCCCACCCAGACCAACACACTTACCCTATTCCTGTAACCCTGCATTCCCGATGGCTAATCCACCTAGCCAGCACATTCCTGGACACTATGGGCAATTTAGCATGGCCAATCCACCCTAATCTGCACATCTTTGGATTGTGGGAGGAAACCGGAGCACCCAGAAGAAACCCACGCAGACACGGGGAGAATGTGCAAACTCCATGCAGACAGTCACCGAGGGCTGGAATCGAACCCTGGCACTGTGAGGCATCAGGGCTAACCACTGAGCCACGCTGTCACCCTTGTAGAGTACTCACCCATTCCTATGAAGGAGGTAACTGACAGAGGATGCCCAGGTAAGGTTATGGAGAGGGCTAGAATTCAGCAAGTTTTATACCAGCTGCATGTAGACCTGGATCAGGGACCGGAGATGGGAAAAGTTCAAAAGAAAAGTGAAATGGTTTTGATTCCTTCAGAGTTCATCATGGGATGCTATAGCAGGGAAGTGTATGTGTTTTCACAAAGGTATGTTGTAGCAGTGCCATGATTGGAGAATGTAACCACCCCTTGAATAATATACTTACCAGATTTTTACAACACATAAGCTGTCAATTAAAAGACTAACACTGAAATGTGGAAAAGAACCTCTTGTGCTGAGTTCTTACAGAAAAATAGTGGAGTACATTTCACATTATTTGGAGGCGAGCCTCATACGATGACAATGTTGAAATATCTAATATTTACCCATTGCTTTTGCGTGTTCAGTCTAGACATATGTTGAGATAGCAGTTCTGAAGTCTGTTAGCATACAATCCAACTAACTAATCATTTTACAAGTCATCAAACTATCTTGACACAGATGGTAAGAAGAGCATTTGCTTACTCGAGGAATGCGATGGGCTCTTCAAATACATCTAACTGTTCTAATAGGACAAGGGATCTCTTCATAAAATGAAGAATGAGGAAAGGGGTATGAGGATGAGAAGAATGAGAATGAGGAGAATGAACGTGTGAGTAGCTGAGGCAGTGATTTTGAAAGGGATGGTGAGGGAGAGAGGTCTGGAGGTTCAACTGTGTAAAAGGGGAGTTTCCGATTGCATGAAGAGGAATTGGTTGGGATTTTGTCTGCTTACTCTGAACTTGGCCCATGCCCATTGCCACTTCTGAGGCAAGCAAGCCCAAATCCAGGCCATTTGGGCCCCTGAAAATAACCCATATGCAAGCTGTCTCAAGAAAGAGGTGGTGTCAAAATGTTGGATTAATGCCCAATACCCATGTCCAACGTGACAGTTTCCGCGATGTTACTCACTGCTGACTGCAACCAAGTTGTAATTGCTAAATTCAAGTACAAAGCCAGCAGCAAACAAAGTAGAAATCTTCAGATTAGACTTAACACAAAGGGAATCTAACGTGCAAGTACAGTTGGCACACCTCCTCCTCCTTGGAGGGATATTTTCAGAAGTGGATTTGTTTCTTCTAACAGTGAATATGTCAGAATTAGGCAAACCTGCACTAAGCACTGTGATAATAATCAAGGAATTTGAGAGCCCAGAATGAAATGTCTGTCATTTCATTTATGTTGGACTTGCTCGTTCTCCTTACAGCAGAATCCACATTAACAGGCAAATCAACACGTGTGCTCACTTCTTTGAAAAAAATATGTAACAAACCCTTGGTTTAACTTTTAACTGGCCTCTGGGGTTATTTCACACAAACAAAAAAAATCATAATTGAAAGGAAAAATGACCATGGGGATAATGCTTTCACTATAAGTTACCTACTCCCTCGTGTGTTCCACATCGTTAACTTTAATAGCCTCTTTTCTTTGAACAGCAATACTCAGCTGAAGAGCATCTCCATAGAGCCCAGGAGACTGCCATTTCAATGTAGCGGAAGTAAAGCAGACTCTGTTGATGTAAAGTTGGTGGATCCTCAAGAATGTTAGCCATCAGCTAGGGCCCCCCAGATACCAAGGAGTGTGTGTCTCAAAATAAAACCTTAATCACAACCGGATCTGCAATGGGACAGTTCTCTCCAATTGTCACTCTGGACAATTTGACTTAATTCGTGGGCTGCAAAGGGTTGTCAGTAAAAATTGTGAATAAAGGCAGATTATTGTAACACCATATTTGAAATATTTGCTTACATTTAAGTTGTTTAATGTTCGATACCAGGTAGAAATATTTAAAGTGTCGATGGATTATAGGCGTATCTTACGAAATAACGGATCGCAAGTGGAGAATTCAAAATGCATGCAGTGCATGTTTTTACACATTGATTAGGTGTTTGTTTTCTGCTGCAAGATTTTTGGAGTATTCAAAATAAACGATTATGCTGATCCAGTGTACAAGTGCACTGAAGAAAAGTCAATGATGTTACTTATGAGAGACTATTAAGTGGTACTTATAAAACATACAAATCCCCCACTGAAAAGCTCATTGGTTAATTGTTTAAAATAGCACCAGTTTGCTATTTCAGATCCAAGGGTGACCACAGATTGATGAGTCTGTGCATTCCCATAGTCGACAGAATGATTAGAGCCTACTGGAGGATACAGATTTTTTTTCATTTATTCATTTGTGGGATGTGGGCATCACTGGCTGGCCAGCATTTATTGCCTGTCCCTAGTTGCCCTCGAGAACAAAAACAGAAGTTACTGGAAAAGCTCAGCAGGTCTGGCAGCATCTGTGAAAAAAAGAATAAGAGTTAACCTTTTGGGTCCGGTGACCCTTCCGCAGAACCGGACGCGAAACATTAACTCTGATTTTTTCTTCACAGATGCTGCCAGACCTGCTAAGCTTTTCTAGCAACTTCTGTTTTTGTTCCTGGTTTACAGCATCCGCAGTTCTTTCAGTTTTTATTTTGCCCTTGAGAAGGTGGTGGTGAGCTGCCTTCTTGAACCCTGCAGTCCACCTGGTGTGGGTTGACCCACAATGTCATTGGGAGGGGGGGGCGGATTCCAGGATTTTGACCCAGCCGCAGTGAAGGAACGGTGAAATATTTCCAAGTCAGGATGGTGAGTGGCTTGGAGGGGAACTTGAAAATGGTTGTGTACCCATATATATCTGTTGCCCTTATCCTTCTAGATGGAAGTGGCTGTGGGTTTGGAAAGTGCTGTCTGAGGATCTTTGGTGAATTTCTGTAATGGTAACATTGCTGGACAAAAGTTCAGCAGATGGAGTATAATGTGGGGAAATATGAATGGGACCACTTTGGCAGGAAGAATAGAAAAGCAGCATATTATTTGATTGGTGAGAGACTGCAGAGGTGTCCTGGTAAACAAAACATTGATATGTTGTTGTAGAAAGTTAATAGGAAAGCAAATGGAATGTTTGAGTTTATTGCAAGGAGAATTAAGTGTACAAGTAGGTTACCGTCAGCCTTTCTGCTCCTCTGATGCTGCTTGGCCTGCTGTGTTCATCCAGCTCTACACCTTGTTATCTCAAGTAGGTTAGTGCCAGTTTTGCAGGTTGTTGGTAGGACCTTGTCTAGAGTGCAGGGTACATTTTTGGTCTCCTTAAGACATAGCGACATTAACAGTTCAGCAAATGTTTACTTGACTGATCCAAGAAGTAAATGGTAATCATTTGAGGAAAAGTCAAGCAGGTTCTGTCAAAACCCATTTTGAAGTTGGAAGATGGGGGAATGATCTTATTGAAACACAACATCTTGAGAGGGCTTGATGGGGTGGATGTGGATGACGAGAAGGTGAGTCCCCATGCTGGAGAGTCTAGAACCAGGGAGAATAATTTAAAAATTAATGGTCTCAAATTTATGACTGGGATAAGGAGTATACTTTTGAATCATTAAGGTGGACACGTTCATATTGAATAAAAACCGAAAGAACTGAAGATGCTGTAAATCAGAAACAAAAACAGAAGTTGCTGGAAAAGCTTAGCAGGTCTGGCAGTGTCTGAGGAAGGGTCACTGGACCCGAAACGTTAACTTTCATTTTTCTTCGTAGATGCTGCCAGATCTGGAGAGCTTTTCCAGCAACTTCGGTTTTTGTGTCACATTCACTTTGGAGTATGGATAGAAGATTGGGTGTCTAAGGGAAGCAGAGTAGGAATAAATGGGTCTTTTCTCAGTCTGGCAGGATATCATGAGTGGTGTGCCACAGGGGTTAGTGCTGTGGTCTCAGCTCTTCACAATTTGTGTAAATGATTTGGATGAAAGAGCCAAAAAACTATGGTAGATTTGCTGATAACAACAAAAAAAAATAGTAGGAACAGGAGTTGTGAAGAGGGTATAAGAAGCCTACAAGGGGATATGGATTTGACAAATACAGTACAATGTAGGAAAGTGTGAAATGGTCTATTTTGACAGAACGAATAAAGAAGAAGCACATTATGTAAATGGTGAGAAATTGCAGAGCTCTGGGATGCAGAAGGATCTGAGTGTTCTAGTGTATGAATCACAGAAGGTTAGTGTGCAGATACAGCAATTAATCTGGAAAGCTAATGGAATGTTGTAGTTTATTGTGAGGGGAAATGAATGCAAGAGGGTTATGCTTCAGTTATACAGGGCATTGGTGAGACTCTATCAGGAATGCTGGTCCCTGTACTTACAGAAAGATGTTAACGCAGTTCAGAGAAGGTTCACTAGATTAATATCTGGAATGAATGGATTGCCTTAGAAGGAAAGGCTAAATCTGTATTTGCTGGAGTTTGGAAGAGTTATAGAGGACTTAACTGAAACATAAGATCCTGAGTGGACTTGACCCAGTGGATGTGGAAAGGATGGTTCCTCTTGTGGGAGAATCCGGGGTAATAGTTTAAAAATAAATGCCCATTTCAGATGGACAAGGATAAATATTCTCTGAGGGTTGAGTTTGAAATTTCCTTCCTCAAAAGGCAGTGGATGCAGAATCTTTAAGGCCGAGGTATTTTTAAGGCCGAGGTAGATGGATCCTTGATTCCCAATGGGATGAAAGATTATTGGGGAAAGGCTGGAATGTAGTGTTGAAGTTAAAATCAGATCAGCTGTGATGTTATTGAATGGTGGAGCAAGCTGGAAGGGCCGAGTGGTGTTTGTATGCTGTGTCCGTGGAATTCTTTCCTGGAAAACCTTAGACCACCTTCTACAAGTGTGTAGATTAGTGCTAAATTGCAAGCCATTTAATGCTGTGACCTTTCAGTAGGAACTGTAGAAATCATAGAACCCCTACTGTGTGGAAGCAGGCCATTCAGCCCATCAAGTCCACACTGACCCTCTGAAGAGCATCCCACCCAGGTGCACCCCCTATCTTACCTGTGTAACCTTACATTTCCCATGGCTAATCCACCTAGACTGCATATCCCTGGACACTAGGGGGCAATTTAGCATGGCCAATCCACTTAACCTGCACACCTTTGGACTGTGGGAGGAAACCAGGGGACCTGGAGGAAACCCACACAGACACAGGGGGAATGTCCAAACTCCACACAGATAGTTGCAAGAGGTGGAATCGAACCCCGCTCCCTGGCGCTGTGAGGCAGCAGTGCTAACCACTGAGCCACTGTGCCATGACAAATGACTGTCCAAAGCTGGAGCGTGGATCAATAAATTCATTGAAGGGGTAGTTTGGCAGATTTTTAATCAGTAAGGGAGGCAAGGGTTGCAATGGAGGATCAAACTGGAAAAGACAACACCACAATTGGATCATGCCATGGCCTTACTGAATAGCGGGTAGGCTTCAAAAGGGCCGAATGTCTTACTCCCGCTTCTAATTCTTCTGTTCTGAGAGTGGTAGGATATTGCCTATTACTTTGGATTTCTCCAGACTGCCAAACCATGACCCTGCTCTCAGCTGGAGGAACTGGATTGGAGACTGGCCAAGCACCACAATACAATGGCAAAGTGAGGAAATGTGTGGACAGACCAAAAAGTTAAAGAGGAGGAGTAGAAAAAAAAGTGTTTGAGGAAAAGAAATACAAACAAAAGCAAGAAATCGAAGAGGGAAGCAAGTGGCGAAAGAGTGAAAGTTAAAAGAACAAAAATCAAAAAGGTAATGGTAAGCCAAACATCAAATTATTAGACAGAAGAGGTATGTTTAGTTTTTGTTTGCTGCTGTAATAAAAGGAAAGACAAAACAGACAAAGTGAGGATACACAAGACACTCAGGAAGATGTTGCCAGGGAGGAGACACTTTAAGAAGGGCATCTTTTGAACTGGAAATGTTAAGCAGAGCCCTGATAGAGTTTCAAATGAGGATTTTTCACAAATACATGTTTCTCTTTTTGTTTGAAAAGTAAAAGGAAAGTTACTGATTTCATGTCAGCGCAGCATAGTCATGATTCACTTTCAAACTGGTAGACCCTGATGTTTGCTAGCAGTTGTCTTAGCTATGTTATGCTCATCAAGGTTTACTTTGCTTCATGCTCTAAACTGCTAAAGAAACAAAAGAATACATTGGTAGTCTTCAAACATAAAATTTCATAAAAAGTTTAGCATCTTTTATTGGCCTCCATAATGCAGCAGTTTGTGTGGTAACTGGTTTCAGTTCAGTGGCAGTGATAGTCTTGCTGTGTCCCGTGATTAGTATGATGCTAGTTCAAAGCTAACTGCAGTTGTTAAAGGGGTGTAAACTTCTCAGTGTGTGTTCTTTTGACCAAGTCCCTGAAAACCCCGCTTTACAACCTATGCTGGTTACCATGGTAAAGTTGCTTTGGAGCAGAAAAAGAAAGTGATAAAAGCTGCAATGTTAAACTTCAGCTGTGCCATTGCTTCACACTTTTAAAACATGGATATGGTTGATGAGGAATTAAATTGTGGTTTTCCATTTGCCTGGGGATGATTAAAGTCATGACTGTGCCATATGTACTTTTCTACACATAGATATACTAGATTTTGATGGGGGGGACAGAAGAGGAAGATTTGGCTCTTGTACTAAAAGAAGCGGTGGTCTGTTTCAAATGTTTATAATCATAGTTCCCTCTGATGATTCCTTTACAAATTTTTCAGATTTTAATCAAAGATGATCAAATTAATGCGATAGTCAAGATAATCAAATTAATTTGCTGAAAAGCCCTGTTTCATTGCTGCTTCAGTGTCCTAGCATCTCCTTCTAAACTCTGAACTTTTTAACTAATGGGTTTTAAATACACATCATATTCCAAGATGTACAGCTTGAAAAGTAAGCATTATGCTGTTCTTAAGCCTCAGCCTGAAGTCATTATTTAAAGGACCATGCAGCATAGAAGGTGACCATTCAGTCCCATCAAGTCTACACTGACTCTTGTTGATGATTCAATGCTAACTCCAGGGTAACAAAGTTAAGACAAAAGACTAACAAGCCTGCTCAGTTTTGACAAGCATTAGATAAAACCTTGGTTGTAATTTCACCTGAATGTTTCCTGTTTAAATGCATTTGTCATTCAATAATGCCTCTGACTACTCAGAGCATTGATGCAGGAGTAACGGAATACGTTAGATTTTAATCTAAAAATCTAAAATTTTTGAATTCACAGCAAACAGTCCGTCATAAAAAATTAACAATTGTCCATAAAAAAAGGACAGATGACAATTCCTATCAGAGTTAGATATTTATAAATATTTCACAATATTTACCATTATTCATCCAAAAAGTGATTTTGAAAGCCAAGGAAAGCCTAACATTATTTTCGGTAGTGCTTTAATGCAATTCAGACTAGAGGTTTGTGACCAAATGGTGTGTGGCAAGGATTACTGCTAGGTCCACTGCTTTTTGTCATTTATATAAATGATTTGGATGTGAAAGCAGGTGGTATGGTTTGTACGTTTGCAGATGACACCAAAATTAGTGGTGTAGTGGGCAGTGAAGAAGGTTATCACAGAGTACAATGGGACCTTGATCAGATGGGCTGATAGGCAGAGGAATGGCAGATGGAGTTTAATTTAAATAAATGTAAGGTGTTGCTTTTTGGTAAGGAAAAGCAGGGCAGAACTTATACAGTTAATGGTAGGGCCCTGGACCGTATTGCTGAACAAAGAGATCTAGGGATGGAAGTGCATAGTTCCTTGAATGTGGAGTTGCAGGTAAACAGGGTAGTGAAGAAGGTACAAAAAGAAAGTTGCTGGAAAAGCTCAGCAGGTCTGGCAGCATCTGTAGAGGAGAAAACAGAGTTAATGTTTCGGGTCCGGTGACCCTTCCTCAGAACACAGTGAAGAAGGCATTTGGCACGCTTGCCTTCATTGGTCAGTGCATTAAGTATAGCAGTTGGACATCAGGTTGGAGTTGTATGGGACATTGGTGAGGCCACATTCAGAATACTGTGTTCAATTCTGGTCTCTGTGCTATAGGAAAGATGTTGTTAAACTTGAAAGGGTTCAGAAAAGTTTTACAAGGATGTTGTCCGGATTAGACAGTTTGAGCTACACGGAGAGGCTGAATAGGTTGGGGCTTTTTTCCCTGGAGCTTCGGAGGCTGAGGGGGTCACCTTAAAGATGTCTGTAAACCATGAGGGGCATGGATACGGTAAATAGACAAGGTCCTTTCCCTGGAGTGGGGGAGTCCAAGACTAGGGAGCATAGGTTAAGATGAGAGGGGAAGGATTGAAAAGGAACCTGAGGGGCAACTTTTTCATGCTGAGAGTGGTGCGCGTAAGGAACGAGCTGCCAGAGGAAGTGAGGGAGGATGGTACTATTACAACATTTAAAAGGCATCTGGGTGCATGAATAGGAAGGGTTTAGAGGGATATGGGCCAAATGCTGGCAAATGGGACTAAATTAGTTTAGGATATCTGGTCAGCGTGGACCAAAGGGTCTGTTTCTGTGCTGTATAACTCTACAACTCTAATCAAGTGGCTTGCTTGGCCATCACAGGAAATATTTAAGAGTCAATCACATTGCTAGAAATCTGAAATCACATGTTGGCCAGACCAGGTCAATATCCTTCTCTAGAAAGGATATTGTAAAAATCCATCTTGGTTAACTAATCGACCAACCAACAATGGGTTCATGGGCAACATTAGACCAGCTTTTAAATAAAGGTTTATTAATTGAATTCAAATATTTTGCCATCTGCCATGCTGGGATTCAAATCAACATTAGTCAGTGCTTCTGCATTACAAGAGCAGTGACATTACCAGAACACCACCATCTCCCCAAAATATTTTGTGGTACTTCAAATTTTATTCGTTACACATTGCAGTTTACATCCACAAAGCATGTTCAAATGTTTATTATTAGTTTTATTATTCATTTCATAGATACGCTGTTTGTCATCTGGAGAATACTCATACCACTGACATACAGTTCCTGAGTAAAATTAAAGACTGGTATTCATTGTGTTCTGCTTCGATGATTAAATTCCACAACTCCACCAAAGCTTCAGGGAAAACTGAAAAAAGTGCTCTTGATATGTGCCCCTTTACCCACATGCAGTTCATATCCATTATCATCTTTTTATCATCAGCAGTAAATAACAAGATGCTATTTAAGTTGTGCCAACTCAAGTCTGATTTCTATTGTTTAACAGTACTGTGTACGAATGCATTTACTCACACTGCATGTGGTTTGGTAGCAATGGGGGAAACATTCCTAGGGTGTGGTTTGTGAAGTTTGTCAATATTGCATGGACCTTGAAACTTCAACAACGTTGATATGAGAAGCTTTGATCCTGTATCACTTTGAAAGAGGTATTCTGAGGTTCACCAGAGTGTCGGAAGGCACAAGTAGGTTTGACATGCAAGATCTGGCTGTCTGATAGATTCTAGGTTTTTGATTGGAAATAAAAGTGAAACATCTGGATCAGAGATAGTGGGAACTGCAGATGCTGGTGAATCCGAGACAACAAGGTGCAGGGCTGGATGAACACAGCAGGCCAAGCAGCATCATAGGAGCAGAAAGGCTGACGTTTCAGGCCTAGACCCTTCATCAGAAAAGGGGGAGGGGAAGGGGGTTCTGAAATAAATAGGGAGAGAGTGGGAGGCGGATA